>NC_136483.1:131462136-131542136 GCF_053919585.1 Euprymna scolopes | reverse complement strand
ATTTTATTAAGTTTTATTTATCTATTATTACTGTTTTTTTATGGTGTGATCTAAAATCTGATTCTTAAATATAAATGTGTTTGGTTTTATTAATGCATAGAGTAATATATTCTGGTGTTTATAATATATGTAATCTAAATAAATATATATATATATATGTGTGTGTGTGTGTGTGTGTGTGTGTGTGTGTGTGTGTGTGTGTGTATTAATATATGCATCTTATTATATACCTTCTAACTCATATCGTTTGATCTTTGGTCTGTATCTATTTATATGCTTGTATTATGATCTCCTCTCTAATTTTACGGTAATGTATCATATGGATGTTTTATTATGTGTGTAGTCATTTTCTTTTTCTTTTTATATTTATTATTATTAGATTATATATTATTTTATTTATTTATATTTTATGATTTGTATATTGTTGTTACTATGGGTTCTCTTGTTATTAGGGGTCAAAGGATGAAGGGAAAGCAGAGTTCCAGCCTGTTGTTAAGGGAAGGTTTGTGTTACAAGATAAGGAGTGTTCAGCAATTCTAAGATTTCCATGGTTTCTGACTGAAGCAAGGGTACTAACGCAAATGTTACGTTGTATGCTGTTACATTACCTAACATGTTTGTGGAATCAGGAGATTCTTTATATGTGTTTATATGTTCTTTAATGCGTTGGTCTAGTTAGACTCCCTATGAGGGATTTGTTGCATTGAGTGCATAGATCATAGACCACGTGGGTGCGCAGACATAGGCCTGTATCTGGGATGGGGCAGTTGGATAGAGAGCAAGCGTCGGGTGTATGTGGTGAGTGTTTCCGGGTTAGCTGCTGTCGTAAAGTGGTGCCGGTGTGGATAAGTTGTATGTCTAGCTTCTCATGGTGTATGGCTCTACGGACAGCTGAGGAGAGTCTATAGTTGAAGAAGGTGAGCTTGAGAAAACAGGTATTTGAGAAAGTTTGGCGTTGGCGTTTTTTTTTCTTTTTTTGGAGTGAAGTTAAGGTGGAATTAAGATATCCGTTTATGGAGAGGGTATGTAGGAAGTTGTTAGTGTGCAGAATGGATGTGTTAGTGCACTTGTTGCGTATGCGTGAAATATCTGTATATACGTAGCTCAGTTTCCTTTGAGGAGTAAGGCGGATCTAAAGTGTACAAACAGACACCTTCAGGCTGGTTTCCTGTAGAATTCTGTACATATAGAGCCGTTTTCCTTGATGTTGAGTTTGAAATCAAGGAGTAAGAGTAAGCCAGAGTTGTTTGGGTGTTCTATGGTGAACTGCAGGTGGGTGTCAGTATTGTTAAATGTGTTAAAGATTTTGATGGCTTCGTCGCAGGAGCATGTGAGTAGGACGATATCTTCTATAAATCTCGTGAAGAGAAGAGAGGAGTTGCAAGTGCTGAGTGCTTGTCTCTCGAGTCTGTCAATGTAGGCACTAGCTAAGAGACTGGAGAGGCTGGAGCCCATGGGTAGACAAGACACTTACTTACATACTATTTGCTTATTTGTTTTTCTGCTCTTTACTCTTGTGATTCCGGTCCGTTCCACATTGCTTTTGGTTTTTAAAAACTTCCACACACACACACATATATATATATAAGCACTTCCCCGCAACCAATCCTTACACAAAATTTTCAATGAAAATAATCTAAAGTTATCTTACAGCTGCTGCGAAAGTTTATAATGAAAGCGCATAATAACAAAATATTAAATAACAGCAATGAAAACAACAACACAATAAACAATAAAAAGATGGACACCATGACAAAAATAAAACTAACACAAAGGACACGTATATAACTAGTAGAAATAATAATAATAATAATAATAATAATAATAATAATAATAATAATAATAATAATAAACCAACTCCGGACAACGACAACGATACTAGAAATAAAAACAAAAATACTGATAACGAACAAGATAAATGCAACTGCAGATACCGCACACTTTGCCCACTTCAAAATAAATGTCTAACCAAAAGCGTAGTTTACCAGGCCACAATATTTGCGAAAGAAAACCCGAATAACAAGAAATATTACGTATGTATAACTTCCTTACATTTCAAAACCCGATATTATGACCACAAATGTATATTCAAAAATAAAAAACACCGAATGAAAATAACTCTACCAAAAAAATAGTGGGAACTCAAAGAAAGCGGGCGTTCGCCGGTAGTCGAATGGAAAATAGTAAGACAAGCAAACACATGTAGAGACCTAGACGACCCATGTAGATTATGCCTTCATGAAAAATTTGCTTTCCTATACTTTAAAGAACCCCAACATCTATTAAACTGCAGTAAACTGTAGGAGAGAAATAGTGAACAACTGTGTTCACAGGATAAATTTTACTCTAGGATAGCGATACAAAATAATTTTAAAACTAACAATAACAATAGAAAATAAACAAATAAAATAAACATACATATACATAAATTATTATACATGTATATATATATGCATATATGTTTTAATGTATATACATATATATACGTATGTATACATAAAAAATACCCTAGGTTTAAAATAGGTCAGGACGCTCCCCACTAAAAATAGCACACACAAAGGAATGGGTGAACTAGAGGTCAGCTGGGACTTTGTCCAATAAGTGCCTGCACATTGGCTGATTAGGAAAGGTGCGGTAGAAATTAGAAAGCTGATTGGCTAACTAAAAACTCAATAGTATATAAAAACGCAAGGCAACCAAAAAATCTTCGCGTAAGCCTAGTGAATTCTAGCGTGGATGAAACCCGGAATATTTTGGTGTAGCTTAATCGTCATATGTATTGTTTTACTATATATATATATATATATATATATATATATATATATAATTCGCCGAGCGGTCTATTTTAGTTGTATATTATGGCGCCCAGTACTTGTTGTTCGGCCATGTTCTTCTCAAGCGTTTTTAATCGGTACATACGATTGTTGTAAGGAGCGATTAGTTTTTGTCATTTTCTTTATTGAGTCTTGGTGTATTTCTAGTTAGTTCTGTTTTTATGGGCGAATTATATTATTTTTAATTTTCATTTTCTTATTTTATATTTTATTTACGATCGTATTTACCGATTAAAGCGCTTGAGGTGAATATGGCCGAACAACAACTACTGTGCACGATAATATACAACATGCCATCCGAAATTAAAACAAAAAAATACCGCTCGGCGGATTGTAAAGTTTTCCTGTAAAATCGGAAAAAAGAAGAACTCCATCGTGTTCAATCAGACGTGCATAATATATATATATATATATATATATATATATATATATATATATATATATATATATTAATTATTTTCACAAAACAAGACAACAAAGCTTGGATTGATAGCAACAACTAGTGTATTTTCATTGTTCGTTACAAATGTTTCGAGGCCGTTCGGACAATTTCAAACTTTATATCGTTTGAAAGTATTCACAAGAACTGTCTCTCATCAGACTTATGGAAAAAACAATTTTCTAATGAACAATTTGGAATCTATTTCCCTTTTAAGGAAAACTATGCGATAAAAGATTGACCTACATTTCTTCCTTCAGATTTACTTACATTCAGAGGTTTTTTCCGTTTTCTGTTTGGTAAGAATATACATACACACAGCATTGTTCAAAAGATGCAAAAACCGAAGAATAAAAACATGCTCATTGCATGCGTGTAAATACGTTTTATTATAGATATTTTGAAAGGTCAATAATAAATAAAATAAAAATTATAAAAAAGACCAATGACTACTTTAGTGAAGTGTCTTAAAAGTAGATACTGTGGAGTTAACAGACATTTATGTATGTATATATATATATATATATATATATATATATATATATATATATATATATATATATATAAACAATCATATGCGACGGGAATTAGAAAGGATCCCTGTATTCATGTATTTAAGCCTGAAGCCGATATTACCTTTTTGTATTATTATTTTATTTCTAAACTTTATGAATTAATGTAAAACAAAATTAAGTAAAACCCTGTTTTTTATGAGTTTAATGCGCGAATGACGATACCCCGATATCATTGTCAATATATGTTTATTCATAACGAATGGCGCTATCGTATTCCGCATAAAATCTTAGTTACTCATGGTTTTGACAACACCTACATTCTGCGTGACAATGCAAAGTATCTGTGCTCAAGCATATCTTTTGAAATGGCGAGCAATACATAATTTTAAAATTGTTATTTATTTGTACGAGAAGTAAAAAGCACTGCGTGTGAGTAATGTTACAAGCATTTGGACCAGAATTCGTGTCATCTTGTTCACGGAAAGAATGTTGAACGTCTCTGTTTACATTGGTTGAGATATCATAATTTTATGTTACATATCACAGGCATTTGATAAGGAGTTCTGACTTATGTGACGAGGTGACAGTACGAAGTATAAAATAGACAGAAAGAAACACAGACAGATGAAGGAAAGAGTAAAAAAAACAAAGTCGGAAAGAAAAAAACGAAAAGAGAAAATTCACGAAAAAAGAGCAAAAATACATGACAGGGTTAACAAAATAGGTTAACAAAATAGGGCATCATAAAAGAAAAACGAACAAAAAATATAAAAGGAATCGATAGAATAGGAGAAATCAATTGATAAATCAAAGAATTCGAAATAAAGAAATGAATAATAAAAGCGAGAAAGAAAAAAAAAGATGAATTTAAAAAAGTAAAGAAAAAATACGAAGCGAAAAAAAAAACTACAAACATAAAAAGATAAAAACATAAAATGACAATAAAAGAATCAAACAAAAGAAATAAAAAGAAAGAGATAAAAAATATGACAAAGTAATGAAAAGAAGGAAGAAGGGGTAATAAAAATATGCGAACGTAACAAAAGATAAACGGACAAAATCAAGAACGATAGAAAAGTGAGAAATAAAGAAATCTACTGCATAAACAGGAAGTTGTCTGTGTGTACGTGTATGTGTACGTTCACCTAAAAGTCAAAACTTACTAAATAAACTACCAGAAAGTTGGTATAATTTTAATTAGAAATGCCCTGGATTGTTAATATCTAAACATTTTTAAAATTGCTTTTTGGGAGTTCAACTGGATAGTACTCCGAGAGGGATGATCGGTTTTTCAGCCATTTTAAATCTTATCTAGTATATAAAAGAGATGAATGATTACATTATTTATATTATTATTATTATTATTATTATTATTATTATTATTATTATTATTATTATTATTATTATTATTTATTTATTTATTTATTTATTTAGTCACTAGGAGTAGTCACACAAGCTATCATCAAAGATTGTTTTTTGAAAACCACTTGTGGTGTTCCTTATGTCTGAGCGACAACAAGTCTCCCTAGACTTCCAGTGCTCTCCATCTCTTTCAATAACCTTTGCAAAAGAATTGTCGTTATCGCAACAGCCGCTTACTATCGATTTCTTGTTAGCGGTGGCTAATGGTCTTCACTAGAATTCGGGTGGCAATAAGCCTCCCCAAGGTCCCAGTCCTCTTTGCTCTCAGCCAGGGGTTTCTGACTAGTGCTTCGTCTTCTCGGTCTTTCCATCTCTTTGACCCTCATTATGTGAAGTGGTGCCCGTTTATGATGGCACTCAAAAGAAAAAATGGGGGTATCTTACAATTATGCAGTTTCAGTGTTCATGATTCCATGTGATGTTCCTTTGTGTTTTGCAACTGTAGCCGTTTCTGTGTCCAGAAATTGATATATTTTTTAATTTGTAGTTTATGCGTGGTGTTCGTCTCCACATTCAAGGGGTTTCCGTAATATTTCTGCAGTCATTATTGAAATTCATTGTATCTTCTTGGTCATCCCCCTGATTCCAATATCTCCCATTCTTTTTTCAAAGTTTTTTGGTATCGTTCCAATTTTCAAAATCCGTTTGAGCTCCCTGACCAGTTTCGTGTATTTTGCTCCCCTTCTCAATCTCCTTGATCTTCACTCTGTGGTCTGTTGGAACGGCAAAATCTACAATCTGGCAGGACTTTTCTTTCTTGTTAACTATTATGACACCCGATCTCCTTGCTTGGATGAATTTATCCGTTTTTATACCCATGTCCCATAGGATCTTGTGACTTTAATTTTTCCGTGCTGCTGTCAGTTTATGCCTGTACTATTTGTTTGTGTGTGTTCGAAATGCAATTGTTTGCATAATTTCTTATGTATTGCCTTCCCCACTTGATCGCGTCTATTTTCATATATTTTGCTGCATTCACTTATTATGTACTTTATTGTCTCATCTGTTTGTTCGCAAAGTCTGCATTTGTTGTTTCTGTTCAATCCTTGCTTTGATGTGGTTGGTTCTAATTGCGTTATCTTGTGTAGCTATTATTAGTGATTCAGCTTCCCTGTTAAGGTTTCATTTTTGTACCTATTTTCAAGTGATTTCGTTAGTCTTTTTTTTTTTTTTGTAATCCTCATAAATCGTCCGTGTAGCTGTTTTTCTATCCATGTTTCTTCCCTCGCCTTATTCCTCGTCTTTTATTTTTCGTTTGTTTCTTCCGTGTCTCTTTCAGTGTTCTGGATTATGTATTTTTCGAATTCTTTTTTTCGTGTTGTCTTCTATACTGACCAAACCTCTTCCTCTGTCTTTCTTTTTCGCATATAGTCGACCGGTATCATTCTTTGGGAGTAGTGCACTGTGCATCGTCATGAGTTTCTGGTCTTCTGGTCGAAATACCTTTGTCCTTCTGTGGTCTAGCTTATAAACGGCCAGAGTATCTTACTAGTGACACTGCCAACGTGTTTGTTCCTTTAATTAGGTTTCTACTATATAGTATCGTTTCGAGGAGTTTTCTTGTCCTTCTGAGGTATTCCTTTCCAATTTTGTCTTTCATTTTTGTTGCTTTGATGGGTTCTGATTCCAGAAATCCCAAGTATTTGTAGTCATCATGTTCACCTGGTGCCCTTATTTCTGTTTGATTGGGTAGTACCATACCTTCTGTTGCTTCCAGTTTTCCCAACTTCTTAGTCAGCAGTGCGCATTTTTCCGTACCTAAAGATTGTGGTTGTGTTTATTAGCGTTTCTAGTTCTGTCTTTGATTTGCAAAGAGTTTCAGGTCATCCATGTACATTCGGTGGTTCTTTCTTTCTTCTGTGTTAGTGAAGTTGTATCCGGCTTGGCATTTTCTTAGTAAATTGTTCAGGGGCATCATGGCTATAATGAACAGTAATGGTGATAGAGAATCACCTTGGAAGATCCCTCTTTGTATTTTGATTTCAGTTATGTATTGTCCATCAGCTGTCAATTCAAGTCTCCATGTTTTCATTGTATTTTCTATCAAATTGATTATTTTACCTGATATCTTGTACATTCTCAGTCATTCTATTATCCATATTTGCGGGATTTTATCATGTGCTTTCTTATAGTCTATCCACGCCATAACTAAATTATTTTTCTACTTTTAACCTCCTTCAGGGTCCTTTCGTCTATGTATAATAGATCATGTGTTTCTCTTTTTCTTTTTTTTTTGCATCATTTCTGTTCCTCTGGGAATAGTCCTCGGTTTTGAAGGGAATGATAAATTTGTTCTCTTAGTTGTGCAGTTAGTATTTTCCACGTAGTAGGTAAACAGGTTATAGATCTGTATTATTATTATTATTATTAGTAGTAGTAGTAGTAGTAGTAGTAGTAGTAGTAGTAGTATCAATTGAGGAATAGATTGGATGGGGTGAAAAAAAGTCAGGTAGAGAGATGTGGAAAAATAGGGGGAAAAATAGAGAAGGTAACCTCTTTTATTCTAGTTGTTATAGCCCGGGCAAAGCCGGGTAGCCCTGCTCGTGAATAATATAGGAGGAAAATAAACTAAATAGAAAAAATGTGTTGAATATTGTACACACACAAATTATATATCTATCATTCATATCTTTATATAGTGCTAAAAAAAACTTGGTAAAATTTTGATTTTTGAAGAAAAATACAAAACTAATTTTATTTATTAATTTTTATTTATTGCAATTATCCTCATCTTTTATTAGTTGTTTCATGGCGTTTCGGCCAACTATTCCTCTGGCCTTCGTCAGGTGGTAACCGCGACGGATAGGAACTTCGAATTTCCTAACTGCATTCACTGCAATTACTGCCTTCAGTAGCTGTTATCGTCTCACCACGTTTTGGCCAAGTAAGCCTCTGGCTGGCTTTGGGTAGGATTGAAACCGTTATCCTCAGACAATTCTCACCAGGAACCGTAGAGATTCAACGTCTCTATCAACTGCGCCACGGGCCCCGAATCGCGATTAAGGTTGAATTTTTTGGTCTTATAAATTCATGTTTATTATTTGATCTTCCATAGTCCGTACCGAATGGTATATATTATTTAATTGGAATTCATTGAGATGAGTATTATTTTAATAATTTTTATTTATTGCGGACAATTATCCTCATATTTTATTATTTAATAATAATTATTTACTAATATATAAGATCAAAAAATTCAACCTTGGTCGCCCTTCGGCTAATAAAATAACTCATCTCAATGAATTCCAATTAAATAATATAAGTTTATTTAGATGTGGATTACAAAAGACCATGACAACATTTGTGGCGTCGGTTTTAAAACCAACAAAGAGGAACATGGCATCTATTTGCTTAATCTCTTCAGCCTTCTTTGTAGTTCATTGCTTTGGAAAATAGCGGATCCCACGGCGTGTGAGATTTTATCGATATTTCAATCATTTGTTTTTTGTTTTTGTTTTTTTTGTTTTGTTTTGTTTCTTTCTAGTTTGGGATATTTATCTGTATATTTTACGGACATTTGCAACATGGGTACCTCCTAAAATATTACTCTATGGATTTAAATCGATCCGATATCGTTGCTTATCATGTGAAGTTTCTCAACATGCACAAAACTTACCATGTCTACAGACACGTATGTGTGTAGAATGTGCCGGAAGTTGACCGACTTCCCAATTCTGACGTCTTCAACCAACTTTGATAATCGTAATCGACTTTTATGAACAATGACAACAAAATAAACGCACCAAACGACAACATACCATTTCCAGATTAAATCTGTAATATATCAAATATGTCAGATTCATCAAAACAAAGAGAGGGAAGACTGAAAGCGAGAGGGAGAGAGAGAGAGAGAGAGAGAGAGCGAAAAGGGGGAAAGTAGCGGTAAATGATATGCATATTTCAAATTTGCTCAGGGACAAAATGGAGCAAACAACTGCTGAATTCTAACACACACACGTGTATATATATATATATATATATATATATATATATATATATATATATATATATATATAGTCATCCACATTGAGACTGTTTCGCTGTATCACAGCTTTCAAAGCGGCTGGACAAGCACCTAGAATTCAGCTTTAATCACTCCACTTTTCTTAATCCACGTATACTGTGTCATACTTCTGATCTCACCTGCTCTCACCCCATCTATTTTTGCTTATATGGGCATAACAGTGATCAACGTTTTCTAATTTGAATTAAATATTCGAAAAAATCCCAGGGATTAAAATTCGAAAAGAATTCTTAATATAATTATCAATATAGTGAAAATATTAAGAATTAATTTTGAATTTCCATCGTCTTATTTTTAATTCTGTATTCATCTTATGCAACAAATATATTGATGTTATGTGTAACCTCAAATTAAAAAAAAGGTCACATAAATTACTTCCGTTACTATAACGACTGCCAAATAATACTGAGCAATGTCTAAGACTAAGTTATTTTATTTAATTTCCTTCCGGGATGTTAGGCACTAGGTCAACTGAAGGTTTTATGAAAGTGTTTCTATAGAACGAACTAAGTTCGAGCTTAGCACACCCAGAGTTTCGGTCTGTGCCGTTAACCACTTAACCATCGGCAGGAATTCTTTATAATTTTCCGGATTCGATATAACAACTCCCGAGTTCGACAAGACGCACCTGAAGAAGGACAGAATTTTTATCGGTCGAAAACGTTGTTAGAATAGCAGCCAAAATGATAATAGAAGTTCGAATAAGCTAAATGATACAAAGTAACCTTCGAATCATTAAATTAAGCTGTAATTCCATTTTGCTTATATATTCACTATTTAATCACATAGCAAAAAATATAAGATACAGCATTAGGACGGAATTAGGTGTTCCTGGTCTGTACAGATGCGTGAACTTGTTGAGCCGGTCCCTAAATGTTGCCGATTAATTGATTCTAGTACGATGTTATATATATATATATATATATATATATATATATATATATATATATATATATATATAAACATATTTTTTTTCGATGTGGCAAGCATCGTTAAATTATAGGTTGTTGCCTTTTATCATTCATAATGAGTTGTTTCTTAACAATGGAATTGTTTCTGGAATCAAACTTACTAATTGCAAAATCTCTAATTAGGACACGTGAAAGTCTAGGCATATGCTGTCCATGAGTGAAGACTATTGGAACTACAGCCTTATGTAACGTTTTTCTTACACGTAGGGAGACTTGCACCGATAAATATTCTCGCTTAAATCACAAATTTAATGAGTTTTATATAAAGGCAGCTTTGACAGAATTGCTGTGTTATTTTTTAATATAGTCGATATAATGACAGGGGGCTGACACTACAAATTATGACGCTTTATGGATTGAGAAGGCTGTTTCTGTAACAGTTTATGGTTCATGTGTGTCTGTTATATTCCTTTGTTATTTTGTTTGTAAGTGAAAGTCCAATAGAATAACTTTATATCAAACGTTGGATCAGTATGTTATAGCTAGATATAGAATAGTTAGTATACAGAATTAATGTTTAAAAGTGCAAGTGAGTATACAGAATTAATGTTTAAACGTGCAAAAATTAAATGCACGCACGCACGTAGACAAACATGGCGACCAGCGAAAACAACACAAAATACATTGGATAGTAAAGGTCTTACTATCATTGCCCTTAAATTAAATGAAAAATCCTTTATATAAGATGAGCGTAATTCGTTCAAAAAATTGCAAAAAGACGAAAAAAAAATACAAGGAAGGAGTGTGCACTGTACAAGGTCATCCTAGTTTTTATTTGTGTGTGTGTGTGTGTGTGTGTGTGTGTGTGTGTGTGTGTGTGTGTGTGTGTGTGTGTGTGTGTGTGTGTTAACAGCCTTAAAAATATCGAGAAATAATAATTAAATAATATTTAACGTTGAAACCTTTTCAAAGCAAATCTTTTTTAAAAAAATCCACGCCCCCTTCACACCACGTTTCGAAGGGTTTCTACGTATTTTAAAAATATTTTGAACTTATGACACTACCCGTTCCCTCTTTTTGCCCCTGCCTCTCCGCCACCAAACTTGAAAAATGCTTACGATTACATGTCTCGTTTACCGCTACTTGGCCAAGAAGTGCGTGCTCATTTTTACGTTTAAATTATATAGGAAAGTTATCCCCCACTCTAAAATGTAACATTTTTATTATTGTATTAAAAATTCCTTCTTTTATATTATCTTTAATCGCTGTTGAAACGTGTTAGATTTTGATTTATTTTTAGGAGATGAAATACACTAGGTTAGGTCGTAAAAAAATACCAAATATTTTAAAATATGTGTCAATTGATCAAGTAGTTTGTTTTTTACATTAGGAAAACATTTGTTTTGTTGTTTTTTTTTCTTTGTTTAAAAACTATGCAAACTTGCAATGTGTTTGTATGTGTGTCTGTGCGATACAACTCAATCTAATACCGCGTCAACCAGACTCAGCCACGGCGAGTAAGCTAGTATTGTATAAAATTATTTTAAAAACTTCTATTTATATTGTTTAAACTTAAAAATAAGATTTATATTGTTTAAAATTATAAAAGCTTTGATTTGTATTGTTTAATTTTTTTTAATGTTCGGTATATATTGTTTAAAGTAAATAAGAAATGTTTATTTTTCAAAAAAAGTTTTGTTTATATGGTTTATTTTTGAAAAAGAATTTCTGCTTATTTAAAACTGTTAACTTATGAAATACCGATATTATTGTTTATATATCATTTGCATAGTAACGAAAACGGTAATTAAAAGAAATTGGATTAGAGAGTAGAGATCGAGAGTATTTTGCCATTCAATCTTGCCCGATTTTTTTTCATTTAAAAGTATTAAGTATTTGACTGAAAAAGCTGATTTGAGTAATTTTGTCGCCTTTAAACTGTCAATTACAGAATATATAAAATATATTTAATCGTAAACATCTGTTTTGTTTGTTTGAAAACGACTTAAACTTGTAATGAAAAACACAAATAAAATAAACGTAAATAAACAATTAGGGGCGCAAAAACATACTATTATTTTTATCAAGTTCTAGTTTCAATCACGCACAACTTGGTAAAGAAAATATTTTGCAAAAATATGTAAATTGATCAATTACTGGTTTGATTTTTACGAAAAACACTCGTCTACTGAAACCACTATCAATAATTTCTCCCACTCTTTACCTGTGCCTAAACTTAAACGTAGATTCCATTAACAAAGCTTCTTTCTTAGAACTGCACGCCTGAGGAACTCTGTTCCTTTTTCTTGCTTTCACATCGACTATCATATGGTTGTCTTCAAGTCCAACGAGAACAAATTCTTGATGAGCCACCTCCTTAGGTAATCCAATTTACCAAATTTGTACTGCATGTTCCCATTGACCACTGTACACTCATTAACCATTATCCTTCAGTGGTCTTTAGGACTTGATAAGTGGTGACTCCTTTGTAAAAAAAGGTGTTTATTTTTACATTAGAAAAACATATTTGTTTTGTTTTTTAGTTTGAAAATGATTCCAACTTTCAGCTATTTTAGTTTCAACATTCACCTGCAAATTATGAAAATATTATTTGTGTATTTTATTTTAAATGAAAACAGTAAAACATTTAAACAGACTATTTGTTTTATTTGTAACGCAAACCAATTTTTAAAAAGTATTTTCGGTTTTAGGAGTGTAGAAAAATAAAATGTATAAATCTATTTTTTTTAAAATTAAGTAAGAAAGACGATCTGGTAAATTGTCGATTAATAAAAGCTTTTATGACTTTGTTTTTGTTGAATCCGGGAGTCGTAAATCGCAAGTTGTAAACTGGAACTGGATAACCGGTTTAAACGCCCAAGCAAGACAATTTTAGTTATATAATATAATCGCTGAGATTGCAATTACTGAACTTTAAACAAGTTTTAAATACTTAAGTTTAAATAAGTTTAAATGCCAGAGCATATATATATATATATATATATATATATATATATATATATATATATATATATCACTGGTATAATACTTAACATAATTAAATCCTTCTTAGATAAGAGAAAAATCCAGGTAGTCCTCGACGGTCGCACATCTAAACAATATGATATAAATGCGGGGGTGCCCCAGGGTTCTATCCTTGGACCTCTATTGTTCCTGATATTCATAAATGACCTCCCCGACAGCATTGCCTCTGAGATGGGTATATATGCTGATGACACTACACTCTATGGCAGACACGACAGGAAGACGAATGAACACATTTCTAAAGAAATGGCAGAAACACTAGAGGAAGACCTCCAATCTGTAGTGGAATGGGGACAAAAGTGGTTGGTCGCATTCAATGCTGCCAAGACTAAACTAGTTTCATTCAATAATTACAAGAAACCCTCTCTACCACCCATAGCAATGGCCAACGACTCTTTATCTGAGAGTCCATCTTTCAAACTCCTTGGCCTAACGTTCACGGGAAACATGAGTTGGAACAATTACATTGAAGGCATTGCCAGGGCCGCTACAAGAAAGGTAGGCTCTCTCTACCGTGCTAGAAAACTACTAACACCCGAAAGTATCCTGTACCTCAATAAGGCCACCATTCGCCCATGTATGGAGTATTGCTGCCACATCTGGGCTGGTGCATCTGCTACTAGTCTCTCGCTCCTTGACAAGGTTCAAAAGAGAGTCGCAAACCTGATAGGCCCTGAACTGGCATCTAAGCTTCAGCCTCTGTCCCATCGACGAAATGTTGCATCCCTCTGCCTTTTCTACAAGTATTTTAGTGGTGAATGCTCTGACGAACTGCAATCACTTGTGCCCCCACGACGCGAGCACCCTCGACAAACCCGACAGGCTACTAGATCCCACCCCCACACTGTAGAGGTCCCTAGATGTAAAAGATCTTTTTACTCCAATAGTTTCTTCCCCAGAACCGCAAGACTCTGGAATTCCATTCCAGGTCCCTGCTTCCCCAACAGTACTGACGTGCAGAAGTTCAAGTGTAACGTGAACCGACACCTTGCTGCCCAAATCCCTACATAGTACCCCAGTAGTTGTTGCCCCTGATAGTAGCCCCCTACACCAAAGTGGCAATTTGCCTTGTTTGGGGTGAAAATGTAATAAAAAAAAAAAATATATATATATATATATATATATATATATATATATATAAATATATATATGAATATATGTAAATATATATATATATATAAATATATATAAATATATATAAATATATATGAATATATGTAAATATATATATATATAAATATATATATAAAAAATATATATATATATAAATATATATATAAATATATATAAATATATATGAATATATGTAAATATATATATATATAAATATATATATAAAAAATATATATATATATAAATATATATATAAATATATATATAAATATATATATATATAAATATATATAAATATATATATATATATAAATATATAAATATACATATATAAATAAATATATATATATAAATATATATATATATATATATAAATATATATATAAATATATATATAAATATATATATAAATATATATATACATATATATATATATATTAATTTATTTTCCATTTAGTTTCTTTTAACAACTCTTGCTAACATTTTCTTAAGTAATAACCTGTACATTTCAGTTGACCTATATCATTTTGCCCTATATATTTTTTTCGCGCCTTTTAACATTTCCTGTCTGAGTCATTTTGACATTTTTTTCTATTTTATATTTTATTCTATCACCATTTAATTTTTTTCCTCTTCTTCTTCTTCCCTGATCTTTCTTATTTATATTTATGTCTCGGCAGCAGTTTGAAAAGCATATCTTATTTTTATTTTATTAATATTATTGGAATTTTTCCCCTTTTCCCTTGTACATATTTGTGAATTATTCCATGGATTTCGGCCTCAGGATTATTTTGGACCATCTTTCAATTACGGGATTTCCTTGGATTTTACTTGTGCAAATGGAAATTCAATTAACTTCCTTGAAGTTATATTTTTGGATTTTACCGTCATTAGATTATTTACCTTTAACCAGACTATCCATTCACGTGTAATCAACTTTTTTCTTCACCATATTCCTTCTGCTTCATTTTTTTTGTTATCAAGTAAGATCTTTGACTTACTTGTTGTTTCATCAAATACTTTTGTATGCAAAATCCGATCTCGCATTTTGCTAATTCCTACCCTCTGATGAGAAGGAAAGTATTTCTTCGAAACTCCGCGGATTAAGGACTATCCCCTTATCAAGTGTTTCTTTTTCAGATCAAATATGTTTTTAACTCTTTTTCAAAGTGTTTTTTAACATGTTTTATTAACTGTTTGCTCGTATATATATATATATATATATATATTACAATATGTACCCGGCGTTGCCCGGTATTAGCATAAAGTTAAATTACCTAAAAATGGAGTAAAACACCCGATAGAAAGTGAGACGTGCATACGACTGTTATGTTTTTTTCTAAAACGTTCACTTTTTGTAAGTAAAAAAATACTCAAGCTGAGACCGAAACCAAAATCCAAAGACGGTGAATCAGGTATTAAACCATTACACCAGATTGGCATGTCTGTAAAAGTATGTTTGCAAACCGACTCATACTTTACGTAAGGAAGCTGTCATATTTCACGACCGCGCATGCGCTATCGTGAACACAGATAAAAATACGGTGACCTCCCACTACTAATTTTTCAATTTGGACGTCTTAGCAGTCCTTTTCTCTGCATGAGAACCGATTAAAATTTTTCCACAATATACCAAATTTCAAATCTGTAGATAAAAAATTCGTTGAGTATATAGGTTGAGAAGTGTGATCACACGCACACATATACTAACTTATATATATATATATATATATATATATACAGTGCCGGCAAAAAGAAAGTCCGCACTTGTAATTTTTTCAAAAACTGCAAATTTAAGCTAAATTTAATGTAACTGTTTAAACAACCTATACCACATTTGATTCTCCTTTTATTTCTCTATAATTTTACATTTTAATTGAAATATTCTAGTCTTCATGTCAATTTAAAAAATAACTTCCGATGACCACCATGTCTCATTTTTTTAATTGCATCTTAGCAGCCATTTTTCCCGGGTGGAAAACCGATTAAGAAGTTCACCACATCTCTGAATACCCTATATACTAAATTATACTGTAGACTAAAAATTCGTTGAAAAATGTTCTCACCACACACACACATTTTCACTTGTATACCATGCTGCGGTATTAAACGTAACGTTAAATTACTTAAAGAAAATGAAGTAAAAAAACGGAAGAAACTGAAACATGTGCATGCGATTATTATGTTTTTTCTAAACAGTTCACTTCTTGTAAGTCAAAAAAATACTCGAGCTGAGATCGAAACCAAAACCTAAAGATAGTGAATAAAGTCCAATGACATTTGTACTAGCTTCACGTTCGTTAAATGGTTTAATTCAAACAGAAAATTAGACATGTGCGTGCAACCATTATGTTAAATGGTTTAATTCAGACAGAAAATGAGACATGTGCGTGCAACCATTATGTTTTCCTTAACATTTCACTTTTTGTGAAGAAAACAACAACAACAACAACTTGAGCTGTCGAAACGAAAACTTTTACAGTGAGTCAAGTACGATAACCATTAGGCCAGCTTGACACGTTGCTAAAGAAGTGTTTTCAAACCTACTTATTATAGACATAATGAATCTGTCATGCGCATTTGTGAAACAGTAAGCAAACAGTTAAAAATCCGACCACCCTCTCGTGCAATTTTTTTTTCAATTTGGACTCCTTAGAAGAGGTTATTTCCGGATGAAAACTGATTAAAACGTTTCTACCTGTCTGATTACCCTATTTACCAAATTTCAATCCCGTAGGTCAAAAATTTGTGAAGTATGTATATTGAGAAGTGTCCTCATACACACCTATTAACACTTTTATAAAGATATAGAATAAGATGTATCCAGCGTTGTCCGGTATCAAACGTAAAGGTAAATTTCCTAAAAATATTAAGTAAAAAAACCGGAAAGAAATTGTAATATGTGCATGCGAGTATAATGTTGTTGTTTTTATTTTAATGTTACGGTTTTATTCTAGTTTAGGGGTACAAGAAACGCCGCAAACATATTAATTAAAAATAAAAAGATTGGAAAAAAAAAAGATAATTTGAAAAAAAAGAAAAAGAAAAACCAAATCAGAATAGAAAGGAAACGAATTTCTAATAAGCTTTTTACAATCGTAACATTGATAAGGGGAATAACTCTGTTTTCTAGTTATTTCCCTTTTGATTGAAGTAATTGTTTTTATGGTAATGTTTGTTTGTATCTTTAGATATAAATGCTTTTTGGTCAAATATAATTCAGAAAAATCTATATTTACCAGATGACAGAGATTTTTTCTCTGTATCTTGTCTAGTTCATCTGTTATTTAACGACTCGGATTTTGCTTGTGATTTTTTCGGTCGGAGCCATAAGGTCTTGTCGCCTAAATGAACGTGTCCCGGCGCTGTATTATAACTCTATAAATAGCAATCGTCCGTTATTTATAGTTGTCGTTAGAGAAGGTTTTAGAGGAAACGGAAAAGAACACTTTTCTGTTCCAGTTTTTTTAAAAATCTCCAGAGACGCTAAAAAAACGTTTTACATTCAAATTTTTAAGTAATACTTTTCATATTATTTTATATAATCTTTTATTGTTATTTCCTTTTAATTAAGTGATTTTATATTTTATATTATTATATAATATTTTAAGTAGATTTATTTTGTTATAATTATTAATCATATTAATAATTATAACTATTATCTTTTATTTTTAGTATATGTTATTATTTGGATAATTAATATCATTTTTTGTGCAATAAAACATAATTTCTTCATATCGTACAAGAAAAGTATGTCCTCTTATGACACTCACCCCTTCAAAGTAAAAGTTTTGAAATTTAGATTTCAAAACTTATAATCCTAGAAGTCGGTCTATGGTGTGGTAGGTATAATTGAATGTGTAAGCAGATATAAAAAGAAAATACAATATAAAGAAATGAAACAAGAAATCAGTAGAAACTTATTTTAAGTTTTTGTTAATGTTCGTTTTTGTTCATTTGTTTCTGAAATTGAGAAATGGGGATGATAATATTTTCAATATATATACATTTTTAAATTTTGTCAATTTCGTATGTATTATTTGTTTTATATACGTAATATTTTTTGTTTCTGTTTTTTGTTTGTGTGTGTATTTTTTTTAATCTTTCCATGTATTTATTTTGTGAAAAGCAAGGTTCTGCTAGATATAGCATCAGCAATAATGTTGTCTCTACCTTTTATGTGTTCGATGGTGATGTTATATTCTTGTAAGAGTAGAGTCCATCTCGTTAGTCTTTGCTTTTTAATAACCATTTTGTGTAAGAAGGTAAGTGGGTTGTGATCAGTGCGAACTAAAAAAGGTTGTACAGTTACATTGAGATAAAAGTCAAAGTGTTTCATGGCTGATATTAAAGCTAACCATTCTTTTAAATAGTGGAATAATTCTTTTGGTATTTGTTGAATTTTCTTGAGAAATAGCCAATAGCTTTATCTAAGCCTTCTTCATCTTGGATGAGAATTCCACCCGACGCTCACATCACTGGCATCAATTTGTAATTTAAACTGTTTGGAGAAATCAGAGGTAGAAATAGCTGGACTTCCAATAAGAGTTGATTTAGTGTCATTGAAAGCTTTATGGCAGAAATCAGTCTATTTGCATTTTTTTATCCTTTTTTTTTCTTTTTTAAGAGATTGGTGAGAGGACTTGCATATGTTAAAAGGTTTTTACAGAATCTTCTATAAAATCCAGCCATATTGAGAAATCTCATTAGTTTGTTTTTTGTTGGGACAAGATATTTTATTATAGCATCAACTTTTGCCGAGATTGGTGTTACTTGACCCCGACTGACAGTATGACCCAAATAGTCAACTTTTGCTTGACAGGAATAAATTTTGTTGAGATTAACACACAGGTTGGCATTTTGTAGTTAATTTTTTTTTATAATATCTAAATGTTCCTCCGAGGTGTTATTGTACACGATCACATCGTCGATGTAAACTTCACATCCATGAATATCCTGTAGTAAGGAAGGCATCATTCTTTGAAATGTTACTGGAGCATTTTTCATTCCGAACGGCATAACTTTATTTTGGTATAGACTGTCTGGTGTGACGAATGCGGAGATTTCTTTTGCTTCATTGGTTAAACGTACTTGCCAGTAACCTTTCATCAGGTAAAATTTGCTTACATATTTGGGTTTTCCGATTTTATCAATACAATCATCAATTCTAGGAATTGGAAAACGAGTACGTCTTGGTTAGTTCATTAATGTTTTTAAAGTCTGTCACAAATCTGTAAGTTCCGTTTGAATTAGGCACGAGAATGCATGGTGAATTAACATCTGGAAAAAAATATCTCTGTACTTATTGAACAAAGCATATACATCTTTTTTATATAGTATAAATGTTTAAGTTTGTTATTTATGTACTTGCAATAACCTTTAACCCTGAACCCTTATCCCTGAGTGGCTTCCGGGCTTTGATAAGTGGTGATCACTGTGTAAAAAAAAATAGGACTTCTGAGTTTTTTAATTGATTGCTGTGACGTATGTCTTTCTCTTTAGTAACTAAGGTTTTTTCATTGTCTAACTGAGTATTCCGTTTATCTGTAATAGTTTTTAAAGTAAAAAATGGCCTCAGTTTTTTCTACATCATTCTTAATTGTAAGGTTTTAACATGTTGATGTGACATAATCTGGTTTTCTTCCTTCTATCTGAAGTGCGTATAATGGAATTTACATCATTAGTTTTCTGTTCGATTTCATATGGTCCATAATATTTTGCTTGTAAAGACTGATTTGGAACTGACAAAAAACTAATACTTTATCTCCTACTTGGAAACTACGATGTTTACTATTCATATCGTATCTATTTTTCGTTCTAACTTGAGAATTTTTTATGGTTTTCCCGTGGAAGTACTATATTTTTTTAAAAGACATAGTTCTGTATCTTTTTGTTGTTTTTTTTAAATTTTCCTGTGTTGTTTCCATTACGTAATGTACTATTATCTAAGTTTTTATCTATAATAATAGTTTTTTCTAGATCAAGTGGCATGAATGTTTCATTTAATTTTAATAAAGTAGTTGGTAATGAAGTGTTTTGCTTTTCTAGTAGTTTCTTTTTTCTAGCTTTACTGAGTACACATTTTGGGTATAAGTTTTTATCTTCTTCCTCATTTCCTTTCGTTAATTCTGCATCCTTTGTCATTATTGGATCTGGTATTACTTTATTACCTCCTAAATCCTGAAATGCTAGTATTTTATATTTCATAGTATTATATAATATTTTAAGAATTTTTAAATTTGCTATAATTATTAATTATATTAATCATTATTTTTATTATATTTTATTGTTATTATATGTTATTATTTGGATAATTAATATTATCTTTTTTTGTAAGAAGAAAATGTGTTCTCTTATGACACTAAACAGTTCACTTTTTGAAAATAAAAAATAAATGGTCGACTGAAATTGAAAACAAAATCTAAAGACAATGAGTGAAGTACGATAACCATTAGGTTAGCTTGTCACGGTCATTCAAAATCTTTTAAAACCTACTTATTATTAACATAATGTAAACGATTCGCGCATGCGCAGTCGTGAAACAGTTGACAAGCAGATAAAAATCCGATGATATCCAAATAGCAATTTTTCAATTTTGACACCATAGCAGCAGCATTTTTTTCGGATGAAAACCGATGAAAATTTGTCCACATGTTTGAATACTCTATATACCAAATTTCATTTAGATTACAAATTCATAGATTATATAGGTTTCTCACTTTCTCACTTCTATAAATGTACTAGAAGACGTACTCGATGTTGCCCGATACTAAACGTGACGTTAAGTTCCTTAAAAATGAAGTAAAAAAAACAGAAACTCAGCCATGTGCATGCTAGTATTATGTTTGTGCTAAACCGTTCACTTCTTGTAAGTAAGAAAAAACTACTCGAGATGAGATCGGAACCAAAATCTAAAGGCAATAAGTCGTGCACGATAACCAATTAGACTGGCTTGACACGATCAAGTAAAAGTGTTTTCAAACCTACTTATTCTTAACATAAATAATCTGTCGAGTGAACGATTTTACGCATGCGCATTCGTCAAACAGCTGACAACCAGATAAGAAGCCGATAACCTCTAAGTACAAACTTTTCATCTTGGACCCTTTGGCAGCGTTTTTTTCCCCGGATGACAACCGATTAAAAAGTGTTTCAACTCTCTGAATACTCTATACACCAAATTTCAAGTCTATAGATCAAAAATTTGTTGAGTATATTGGTTGAGAAGCGTCTTTTCTCCATCGCAAACACACACACATTCTCATTTTATAGATATACTAGACGTATCAGGTGTTTCTCGATATTAAACTTAACTTTAAATATCTTTAAAAAATGAAGTAAGAAAACGGAAAGAAACTGAGACCTGTCCATGCGATTATGTTTTTTTTTTTTTTAACAATTCACTTCTGTTACTGTGCGTTTGTCATGTAAGTGCCTACCTATTGGCTGATTAGGATGAGTGCGGTGGCAACTAGAAAGGTAACTGGCTAGCAAAAACCACAATAGCATGTGCGTATATATAAACGCGCGACAACCACAACTTGCGCATAAGCCTGGCAAATTCTCACGAGAATGAAACGCGGAATATTCTGTGTAGATTAATTGCCACATATATTTACATAACTTACTCTGTCTGTTTGTTTGTCTGTCTGTCTGTCTGTCTGTCTCTCTCTCTCTCTCTCTCTCTCTCTCTCTCTCTATATATATATATATATATATATATATATATATATATATATTAGTTTTAAATATAATGGCCGGAAGTCTCTCGAGAGCTCTTTCAGCTATCATCTCATCAGGAGAAAATCGATAGCGTAAAATAATAATACTATGTCGAAAGTAAAGAGTTCTGATGGGGAACTATTGAATGTGCCAAAAATACGGGGACACTAAAATAAAGTTTGTTAACGTTTAAAAAAACGATTCAAATATTGGCACAACGAGGGGGGGGGAAATGGGAGAAAAGATTCAAAGTTCCACAAAGAGAAACAATGCGTTAGATGTTTCTTTCTGCCGGCACAAAGAAGACTAGAATAAAAAATTTGTGTCTATTTATCGATGCCCAACACGATTCTTTAAATTCTTTTTATTTTCTGTTAAACTTTCAATTTCACAGACTTGCTAATTATCCATATTTGTTAATTTTAAACCATTAGTAAAATTAAATACTATAATTAATGCCCACAAGTGTTTTTTTGCCGTTTTCGGAAATATACACGTTACAGGAATTTTTCCCCAAAAAAAAAACAATTCTATATTGCGAAATTTAAATATAATCGGAATCACTAATTATATCGCAATCGGAAATCTCTCGATGGAGGCTTCTTCTCTAGGGCAATTGCTCTTGACATATCAAAGGCCTTTGACAAGGTATTTCATAAAGGTCTACTTCGCAAGATCTCCAGCTATAGTATAGCTGGAAATGTCTTCTCAATTATTAAATCATTTCTCTCTGATAGGTTCATAAGAGTAGTAGTTGATGGGCAGAAATCCGAAGCTCTTAGTATTAATGCTGGAGTCCCCCAGGGGTCCATCCTGGTCCAATCTCTCTTCCTGATCTACATTAATGATCTTCCAAATCATATCCTTACATTATTCGTAGATATTTATGTTTACGACACTACAATCTATGGTAGCACATCGAAGATCATAAACGACCAAGTTCTCTTGATTCTCTCTCCTCTGGTCTTGAGCATGTGGTACGATGGGGAAAGAGCTAGCTAGTTACTTTTAATGCATCTAAGACGAAGCTTTTATCTCTACATGATCAACGCTCTGATGCCAATCTGGTATCGATTGAAATGAATGGCTCTCGTCTTGGAGAGGCTTCATGTTTTAGCAAGCTTTTGGGCTTAACTTTTACACCTGACCTCAAATGGAACACTTATATCAAATCCATTGCCAAAGTCGCTGGAAAAATGGTGAGATCCTTCTACCGCTCCAGTAGATATTTCACTCCTGACGCAATTCTCTCCCTATATAAAAGCCAGGTACGGCCAACGATGGAGTATTGTTGCCACATCTGGGCAGGAGCTGCTAGAAACAGCGTATCTTGCCTTGACATAGTTCAAAATAGACTTCGTAGCTTAGTGGGGGATGCCCATTTCTCTTCCCTGCAACCCCTTTCCCACAGAAGAGACGTTGCGCGCCTGTCTCTGCTGTATCGTTATTTCCATGGCAAGTACTCATCTGAGCTTCAATCTATTGTCCCCCCTCGCCAAACTTTTACGAAAAACACTCGTCTAGCCAAAACCACTATCAATAATTCCCATACTCTTTATCTGTGCTTAAACCTAAATGTAGATTCCATGAACAAAGCTTCTTTCTTAGAACTGCGCGCATGTGGAAGTCTTTTCCGATTGACTGCTTTCCAGCTGACTACAATCTGATTGTCTTCAAGTTCAATGTAAACAATTTCTTGATGAACCGTCCCCTTAAGTAATCCAATTTACAAAATTCCCACTACTTATGTTTACTACGCTATAATCACATTGACTAATCTATACCCATTAACCCTTATCCTTGAGTGGCATCTGGGCCTTGATAAGTGGTGATTCCTGTGTACAAAAAAACAAAATGTTGGAATCGTCCCATCACTATATATATATATATATATATATATATATATATATATATATATATATATATATATAAAACATTTTACCGTCTGTAGAAAAAAGAAGACACTTGGTACTGGTTCACCTTTGGCTAAGTACACTTGTGTGGTCTACTAACAAGACAATCCTAGAGTAAACGTTTTGAATGTTGAGTTTCTTTTTTATTTCAACCTTGTCGAAATGGGTCCCACTCTCTGAACCTGATCCAGTTTCATATATCTGACAGTTAAGAATTGATAGGATTTCATAGAGATATTCGCATCTCCTTTGTTCTCTCCCCCTCCTCTCTGTGTTTCCTGCTGGGCGTGACCCGATCAAAATAAAACATAAACCAAAGACATAACCAAAATTAGAATGTGGGGCAAGGGGTCGGGCCTAGGAGCTCTTGGTCTGTAACTGTTTCTGGTTGATGATGATCGCGAGGAAGAAACCCGCTGAGATGACGATCAGTTGGGAAAATAAAAGAAATATTGAATTTTTTTTACATGTGTCCTCGCATATTTATGAGGTGCGCCGGCTGTTGATCTGTCGGAATGTCACGCTTTAGTTAACAATCGAATGTGTATCTATTAACGCGGCGCCTATTGAATAGGTGAATGTGCCTGTTCATCGGTCTATCACCCTTATGTTTTGAATAGCAATTTCTAAACTCGCTAATTAATTGCTAAACTCGCATAATCGAATTGAGTTGTCTTTAGAATATTTCTCCTTGTGTGTACATTTATTATATTTTGTTTCTTTTTTTTACTTATTTTATTTTGTTTACTTTTCTTTCTTTCGTTTTCATTTATTTTCCTATTTTTCCTCCCTTATTTTCATTTTTCTTTCTTTCATCTTTCGTTCTTTTTCTTTTCTTTATTTTTATTTTTTTTCACTTCTTTCTTTCTTCTTTCTCTTCCTTTTTCTTCCTTTCCTTTCATGTTTCTTCTTTTTTCTTCCTCAACTTTCCTATATCTTTCTTCTTTCTGACACCTTTATTTCCTTCTTTCTTTTTTTCCTTGTTTCTTCTTTCATTTTACTTTTATTTCTTTCTCTCCTTTTCGCTTTCTTTCTCTTTTCCTTTTTCCTCTTTCTGTTTTTCTTTTCTCTTCGCTTCCTTTGTTCTTTCTATTCCATCGTATTTTTGACAATACAATGTCTAATCGTTTTCTGTAACTTCTGTTTAAAAAAGAACGATAGCAAAATTGCGAAATTAAACAACATACGTAATAAAAACACGTTAGATACTTACCAGATTGTGACGTCATTTTTGTCAATTTTCTAAAGTTTTAATAAGATTTAAAATTGTCTAGCCATTCAATTCATAATCATATTCGGTTTAACCTTCATTTTCCATACTACCAACAGTTTAACGGTTCTTAGAAATTAACTCCTAAGCTAAATTATCTCTAGGCAGGCCTTTTCAAATTTTTTATTTTTCATTTTTTTTTTTATCCATGTTTTTGTCCATTGGTTCCTTATCACTTCCTCCCATGTATTCTTTGGCTTTCATTGTTGGATTACTCTATGACATTTCATTACATCTGACTATACCATCGAAGCCTCCTGTTCTGCATACATCTTCCTATACTGCCAATATAGGAGTATAGATGAATATTCATTTTTAGAAATTCAAAATATAAATTATTTAATGATTGATCAAAATTAAATGTAGGCTGCGTTGAGACATGCGCAGTACCACAATCTGTGTTTCAATATGTTGTTAGAGGCAAAAGCAAAAGCAACTCTATAAACGCTTTCCGGCAATATTTTCATTAAAAGTTTATACTATCTATATCTCTATAAATGTAATTTGCATATATGTCAAATATTCCATTTAATAAATCTCCTATTAGATTTTTTTTCGGTTTTCTTATGGGATGATCATCTAATAACTATTACGTGTTATTATATTCATGCAGATATTCTACATGATTTATACTTGCGAAATTTTGCGTAAAAAGGTTATAATAAACACAAACCTCTTTCTATATATATTGATGTATTTCTTTTAAAAAATTTCCTACCAAATTTCTCTGTCAGTTTTTTTGGTCTATAGACATGAAACTTAATATATAGGGTATTTGAACACATGCAAAACTTTATATTTGTGTTTTAGCGTGGAAAAATCGGTGCAAAAGTGTGAAAATTCAAAAACAATGGAATTTGCCAGGTGAATGTCGAACGACGGAATTACGAATATGCATGCGTAACGTAATAGATATTGGTTCATGTTTTAATTTTTAGCGTGCAGCAAACATGTCTTCATAGCTAAGGCATAAATCGTAAACTAAACGTTTTGATTTCGATACGCATTTTTACTATTTGGTCCAATATAATGTAATAATAAATACGAAATCTGCATTGATAAAAATATCATATTTAAGCGTATTTTACCACCGGACAATGCCGGGTGGACTGTTAGCATATAACTAAAAAGTTCTCAAGCTTTCTAGTCAAACCGTATTTACCAGAAGGAAGACGGTGCAGCTCAGCTGGAATGATATATTGGTAGGAGGTACACACAGGCTTTGCGTGGAGATACATAATAAATTATCTCCCGAATTGGCACCCCAGCTGTTAAGTTTGTATTGTGCGTTTTATTTCCTAAATATTCAAACAAAGAACAATATTTTCTATTTTTATGACGAACAAATATTATTTCTAGTCGACATAAAATTGACGCATTTTTTTATGCATTTATCGTTGCCATTTTGCTTTTGTGAATTTTTCTGTGTTTGGATAATCAAAATCGAACTTTAACTATAAACTATGCTCTCTCTCTCTCTCTCTCTCTCTCTCTCTCTCTCTCTCTCTCTCTCTCTCTCTCTCTCTCTCTCTCTGCGATATTTATTCGTTTGAAAATGTAAAAGGTTGAATTATGGCTGAAATTTGCCAATGAAGCTCAATTGGCCAATTATGAAACGGGTGATGTTGCACCTTTTTTTAGCGGATAATTCAAAGAAAAGGTAAAACATTTGCGTTTATTACACCGACGGGGATCTTAAGTGTAGAGAAAGGGGTAAAAAAAAGCAAACTTAACCAGGTTAAATGCAAAGGTTTTATTATTGGAAATGGGTTTGATGTGGATTGGTGTTGAAGAGACAAAGCTAAGAAAGCGTGTTCAACTATTAAGTATCGAAATATAAAATAAGGAAAATAAAAAAAACAGAAGAAAAGAATAGAAACAAAGATATAAAAAATAAAAAGAGAAAAAAAAAACAATACCAAGGTGCATTAATAAAGAAAAAAGAAACTAATGATTAAAATAGAATAATAAGAAAATAAAGAAGTAAAGAAGGAAAAATGAAGGAAATCGAAATAATAACAAAATAACAAAAGAATAAAGCAAAAAAAGAAAAGAAAAAAAACGGGAAAGAAAAGAAGGAAAGAAGCAGTTAAAATTAACTATGAAAAGCGTTGCACCATTTTCATTTTCCTTTACGAAGATTCAACCCAATAATTAAAGCTACTGAACGTTATGTCTTGAATACTTATACCAATTTGGATCGAAATCCATGACCTGATTTAGACACTAGAAAGTGTTTATAATGCATGGCTTCAATTTGATGGGTCTTAATAAGAAATTGCAATTTAGAGAATCTGGTACCTAATGACTATGGATCAAATTAAATGCAAATGTAGATTATTAATATTACTGCAATAACATTATGTAGTAGTAGTAGTAGTAGTAGTAGTAGTAGTAGTACAAAAACAGTTTCTTCATCAAGACGGGAAGAAATCAGCGACCTTGGATAACGCTATATGTTTTGACAATGAAAACAATTGTCTGCATAATTCTCAGAGAAGCTGAAAATTTCGAAAAAAAATAAATTCATTTATTTGAAAAAAAAATCCAGCATCGAATTATCTGGGTCTTTTTTAATGTTTTAAAATTTGTTATGATACCAATGGTTCTGCTGTCGAAAAATTGATCCTCATATTTATACACGCGTACCCAGCAAAACTACATTGCAAATGGTAGTGGTTATGTCGTAAAAATAATTCTGTTGCACAAAAATTTGCTCCCTTTTAAAGTTATCATTCCCGTTTTCGTACTTTTACAACTTTTTGAATTAACAATATAGGAGACTTTACATCTAAAACGGTCTACGTATGACAAAGAGCACACCGGACGTCCATACACAGCCATCGTTCATCGCTTGCAAAAGTGCATTGAGAATAGTGGTGACTATGTAGAAAAATACATTCTGAAGCACAAAAGGTTGCTTTTTCGAATATTACTACTCCATCTACGTAAATAATATCGGGAAAAAAAATAAAAATATCGTATTAAAAAAACTCGCTTTTGATTTACTTTCAGTTTGAAAATCAATTCTCGAAATATTAAAGAGATCTATTATCACTGTTATATCAAAACCGTAAATTCATATTTACTGATTTCTATTTGTGATTGTTTTTAAAACAAATATACGAAGATTTATAAATGTATATATAAAACCTTCTTTTGTGTGTCTTTTTTTGTTCACACCTTACAACACTTCAACACTCAGTTTTCTGCATTGTTATAGCCTTCTTCGTTTTTTATAGCCGTATTTGTTCATCAATAATGTGATATATATATATATATAATATGTATACGAACAGTCGTTACTATATAGATATGAATTAAACAGATAGCTTGATAGATATATAAATTGACAAAGATAGATAAATAAATAAATGCACACACACACACATATTGGCTTGAGGTAGTTGCTTGTCTAGCCGCACTGATGAGCTGTTAAACAGCGAAACAGTGCTGGATGTATATATATATATATATATATATATATATATATATATATATATATATACTAGCAAGACGTCCGCATTGCCCGGTCGTAAAATACGCTTAAGTATGATATTTTTATTAATGCATTTATCAAATATCATATTTAATGTCGTATTTATTATTACGATATTAAATATTTTATTTTGATTAACACATTAATAAAAATATCTATCTTTGATTAATGCATTAATAAATCTATATATCTATAAAAGTGAAAGTGTCTGTCTGTGTATCTGTGTGTCTGTGTGTGTATATTTCCCTACGCAATAACGCTGTCAATCTTTACTCTACAGACTCGAAATTTGATATACAGGGTACTGAGATTTGGGAAAATCGATGTGATCGAGCTTCGGCCAGAAATTTGGCTGTTAAGTGGTCAAAGTTCAACGATTTGACCTTTGAAAACTCTATCAAACTCCTCCGACAATTTTCGCTCTAAACACTTGAAATTTTAGATTGGACATGGATCTAACTTAATAACTTGATTTGAGTCCAAAACAATAAATGTTAAGGGTAAAAATAGGGGTCAAATTTTAAAAAATTGACCGTTTCTTTTCTTTTTTTTGTTGCTCAGCATACACCTCCAAACACCCGGGCAATGGCAGGCACCCATGCTACTATACACACACACACACACACACACACATTATATATATATATATATATATATATATATATATTATATATATATATATTAGCTAAATTACCTAAAAAAAGGTTAATGTCTGAGCAGTGTCAATAATAAATCCTGAAAAGAGAAGTAAACCAAAAACAAATATAGTAAACAAAAGACAAATATATAGCAAATAAGTCTATCCGTAGGCAATGTAAGAAAGGGTAAATTTGTACTTTAGCGGCGTAAATTTGTTGACCGATAAAAGAGTTTAATAAGATAGTGTAAGAGTTTAGAAGACGCTCCAAACTCGAGAAATATGCTTTTCTTTGTCTAATCACCCCAATGTAGGCTCGGTTCCACTTTGATGTAAGGGGCTACTATCTGTGACATAAATGCAATTGAGTTCAGCAGCAAGATGTTTGTTTATAGTACACGGGTTTGCGCTATTTTACAATAGTTCACTGTGCAAGGGAGACAACTCTCTTATAGTAAAAGATTCGTTCATATTTTCATCTCATAAGTTCGGACGCTCAATCCAACGATCTTTTTTATTGACGCAAAACATTAAAGGGGGAAAGCTGGGACAAAATCTTTTTTTAATGGTAAAGGCAAAATTTTACTAAAACGTTGCCATAACATGTACTGTTTTAGAAAGAAATATTTGCCGCAGCTTATTTTGTACATGGAAATATTGTTGGTTCATAATGTTTTTTTTTTAACCGCACCATATCACTTACTTTTAAATCAAAGGAAAAGGTGCCACCGCTTCTTTTGTAAACTTTTCTATTGTAACAATATGTAAATAATATCAATGTAAATAATACAAAAAAGTCCAAATTTACGACGCTGAAATCAACGAAGCAACGGTATTTTCATTACGAAAAGAAACTGTGGTAACTTATTTGTACCAACTGTACCACTATTATTTTGTGTAACTTAAAACTAAATGTTATGGTAAGCTTTTGTAAATATTAGTCGGTAACATCGCAGATAAGTGACGGTAGGAAATTATAATTGATTTACAACAATACGTGGCGATACTGTGTGTAGTTTAAAGTGAGGGTATAACTACGTAAATTTATGAGTATGAGCGTGGTAGAGTTTTTTGTTGTTTAATATGCATGAAAGTAGTGATTCGTATAGATTGTGAGGCCATATTATTTAAGGTTTGACGTGTTCAGGTTTTTTGTTGTTTTTGTTGTGTTTTTTTTTGTTGTGTTTTTTTTTTTTTTTTTTGTAAGAATGTGTATAATCCCGAATAATAGAATTTTATGTTCTCAGCCAATGAAAATAGCCGGAATGTTTGTAAGGAGAAATCATTACTTTCGAATAGCGAAGGGAAAAGGCAGTATATGTATGAGTGTTTCATCCAGCTAGTAAGAATGCCAGGGAAATATAGTTATAATGCTTATATATATACCCAGTGTTAACTACGGAGTGGTGGGAAGACTTTGTAGAAGAGAAAAAACGAACCACTTCGTCTAAAGATCATGGCGAGCATGATGATGTCTCTCCAGAGAAGGAAGGTAAGATTTTATTATAATGAATAAATGTGTTTATAACAGCGTTCAAAAGTTACATGACATGGTTGTTATTAGCTTAGACGTTATAAATTGGTATATGACATCTGTTATTGCAAACCTACCGTAATTTGGAATTTCTGCAATCATTTTATTATAGAGTATTGGACTCAATATATATTAATGATTTAAAAAGTTTTTAAAAATGACTCGTGTGCTACTACTACGAAGAATATAAACCAAAACAATTTACTTTATTCTTTTATGTTCATGGCTGACCTATAAAGTTATGTTTGATGCAAGGCTAAAAATTAATAAAAAAAAGTGAACCAATAGCCAGTACGTTGCACATGCATATTCGTAATGCCGTCGTTCGACATTCAGCTGGCAAATTCCATTTTTTTTTAAATTTTCACACTTTTGCACCGATTTTCTCAGGCTAAAACCCAAATATAAAATTTAGCATTGGTTCGAATACCCTATATATTAAGTTTCATGTCTGAAAACCAAAAACAGAGAAATTTGGTAGAATTTTTTTTTAAACAAATACATGTACGCATACATAAATATATATAGAAAGAGGTTGGTGTTTACTACAACCTTTTTATGCAAATATTACACAAGTATAAATCATGAATATAATTACATGAAGTTAACTAAAGATGATCATCCTATACGAAAACCTAAAACCTAATAAGGAATTAATTAAAATTAATGTTTTAAAATAATATATAAATGAGCTAGATCTTTTACAGATGAATGCAATTCCACGACACATATAAAACAAAGTTGTATTTTCTTTTAAAATAAATAGAAAAAAGGCCTTTAATATGAATATCAATACACACAAAAAATTATCGGAGTGTATATATATATATATATATATATATATATATATATATATATATATATATATATATATATATATATAGATGGTGACCCGATAGAGTTTACAATACACATTTGAAATTGTCAGTTTTCGTATTTCTTTCTTCCAAATGATAATGAAACTTTTTATAAACATAGAAAATCTATTGAAACTAAGATAGGAACAGTGCGAAACATAAAAAAATAATAATTTAACACAACGCGAAAATAAAACTCAATAATTAGCAACGCAAAAGTTTACAACACATTTACCGAATAATATATAGTATTTTGTAGGATAACCATTATTGTTGATTACAGAATGCAGACGGTTTGAGTAATCTCCTACGAACTTCGTACATGTGTCTTGTATTATTTTATTCCATTCTTCCACACAAATTCTCTCCAATTCTCGCAGATTTAAAGGTTCTCTTCTATGGAACCGTAATTTCAATTCTTCCCATGAATTCTCTATAGGGTTGAGATCGGGACATTGACTAGGCCACTTTAAAACATTCACTTTATTTTAATTAAATCAATTTTGTGTGAGTTTCGCAGTGTGTTATCATATTGAAAGATCAAGTCTGATTTCAATTTGAGCAACTTAAGGTATTTCTCCACGATACTCTTATAAATTGTTTCGTTCATTTTTTTCTTTTATTATTTCCACTTTTCCTCTACCTCCTGCACTAAAACAACATAAAATCATAATGGATTCTCCTCCAAATTTTACGGTTGGTGTTTTTGAATTGTATTCTGTGCTTTTTTTTTCTTCTCCAAACTTTCGGTGTGTTTAGAGTGCCAAACAAGTCAGTTTTAATCTCATCTGACCAAAGTACGTTATGTCAAAACTCTAGAGGCTTGCTTGCATACTCATTTGCAAAATCAAGCCTAGCACCAACATGATTTGGCTTAAGAAGAGGAGTTTTCCTTACTGATCTAGAGAAGATGTCTTTAACGTGAAGGGTTCTACTGATTGTGTCCTTGCTAACTTTAATTTCACTGTTTTCTAAGTCATTCTGCAGCTTTCCAAGAGTAATTTTAGGCGAATTCATAACCTTCCTTCTTAATAACCTTTCAGCACGTTTGGTTATTTTTCGAGGACGACCTGATCTGGCTAGGAAGGGTTGATTTGTGACACTTCCAGTGCCGAGTTATTGTTCCAACAGAATTCAATGGAACCATCAACTGTTTGGATATTGTTCTATATCCCAATTCACTTTGATGAAGACTTACAATTCGTTTTCTGATCTCTTGACCATTCTGTTTATTCTTTGCCATGATGTGGTTGCTTACAATACGGTTATTAGATAAAGAATGACGCAATACTTTTACTAATTGCTTATTTTGATATGTATTTGTTGTGGGGCTTAGTGGGGTCCACAAGAACGACACGAGAAAACACGTAGTATGTGGTTCACAAGTGTATTTAAGGAAAGGTACAAGGATATAGAGAAAGATAAAGAGAATAGTAGTAGTTGCAGGTATCAGTAAGATCTCGCTCTCCGAGGTACAATATCCGTTGAGATCTCGCTCCACCGTACCAGCCTTAGGAGCTGGTTATATAGGATCTGGATGAGTCCATTATGGGGTGAGATCATTGTAAGAAAAAAAATGTAAGGAAAAATTAAAGATGGCGCCGACTCTCTCTTTAACACGGTAAGATATCCTCAACATGGCACAAGAAGCAACAGCCACACGATTCCCCAGCCAACTCAATCGTCACTGCCCCACGTCTTTCCCCTCACCCGCTTTTATCGTCGTTCTGGGCTGGCTAAATTTGCATATTCCGAGAATTCGTGTGACTTTGCGAGACATCATACTTTACAAAAGACGGCGGTCGCCATCTTGGTCCCTCTTTTCTATTTTTGGTCGGTAACGCTGAGCTGGTCTCGAGGTAAGTCTTTTTCCCCTCATCCGTCTCTCCCACGTACCCACACAACACGCAAACACGCGGGCGCTTATCTCCTGGATGCACGTTACACTCCCCCCCCTGATCTGATGATCACATAGAGAGCACTGGGGGTGGCCTTTTAGTGCGTGTGCTTCTGCGAAGAGGTACATTCACTGTTTCAGATTCGGGCTCTGGATCTGGTTCCGCCTCATCAGATGAAGTATCGCTATCAGTCTCTGGAAGGGGCTCACTGAATCCGTGCATCGGCAGCTCATCGCTAGACGCTTCACTGCTTTCTTCTGTAGTTGTATGACGCACCTCGGTAGCTGGGCGAAGATCTCGCACATGTCGTGGGGTTCCATCGACCAAAACAGACTGCTGGCTAATCACTCCAGATATGTGTCCTCGCTTAAACTTGTCGGTGCACCGATTTTCCTGGAGGCCGCACCCACACTGGATCTCCCACTTCATATCTGTTATATGTTCCCTTGTCGGTTGGCTGCGTAGTGTTGATTCCCTTCACTCCGACTCGGTACGTGTAAATAGCATTCGCAGGTGCGGTTGAAGGGGACGTCCCGTCCTTTGGCGTAATGTTGTACCAATATGTTGCTTCCGCAATAGTACATCGCTTCCTGGCAGCAATTCTCTTGATGCTGCGATGGCTTCTTTCAGCAATGCCATTTCCTGATGGCACATGCGCACATCGCAACCGTAGACGGACGCCCCACTCATCTAACAACTGCCGGACTTGCTGGCTACAAAACGCTGCATCATTGTCAGTCAGGAGCTCTTCCGGCGCACCTCGCTCAAAAAAAATGGATGATAGGTGGCGAACAACATTTGCTGAATCCTGTCTGGTCATCTGCCGCTACACCGCAAATCTCGTAGGCCCGCAATCAATGAGAGTTAGAAAGGGCTTGCCACTGTAATGGGTAATATCCATGGCCAGCCGCTGCCACACACTCTCAACTTCCAAGCGACCCTTCTGCCATCGCTCTGGTGCAGGATCAATAGACTGGCAAGCCTCACAATTTCTGACGATCTGTCTGACATCCATCTTGGTCACTGCTGGGTATGCACGCCTCACAAAATAAAGGGTCCTCTTGATACCCGGATGTTCGCTCTGTGCATGAATTTTTTGTATTTGACATGGGTCGATTGCAACTGCACAAGATCGAGCAGTAATCTCCATTCCCATCTTCGCGGCTTCATACCATTTGTGAGGTACACGGGTCAGTTGGTCAGCACGATTACAATGTGATGGCACCAGAGTGACGCTCAGTGATAGCCCATACTCAGATACCAGGTTTTTTTAGCGTGTCTAGCCTTCTCCGTATTAACATTTCGCTTGCTGCCTTGGTACGGATTCGTGTCCGTCCTGAAAGTGTGTCAGACACCCAGTGGTAGACACAGAGAGAATCTGTGTACAAGGTCAACTTCTTAGACTGCCACTGCAGGGCCAGATTTACCCCCTTTACAACAGCGTCCAGCTCTGCCAGGTTGATATGCTGAGAATCTGTTACGGGCCGCAGCTAACACGCATCCTCGAACACGTTTCCTCCTTGCTCCAACGATACTCCCAACGCCAAAGAACTGGCATCAACCCACACACCTACGTTGTCTCCGTTAACACACCACCGCCCACAGGCAGGGTCCTTCTTGTTCACTCTCTCCAGTGTCTCTTTAATCGTCAGAGTTAGTAGGACATCATCGGATATGTCATCCCAACCCGTGGTTGTTAAATTTGCTCTGCGTTTAATCACACCAACAGCTGCGCGGAGCCAGCCACAGACCGGTAAGTGACCAACAAGTTTTCCACACCAAGAAAAAACGGTCCGCCTTGTAACGAGGTTGGGGATGCTTGGAATTTCACTGCCACGCCTCCATTGTAGGGTGCCATCCTCTTCATAAACATCCAATCCCAATACACGTGCTCCTTCCCTTAAACGTTCGGGATTCTTGCATTCCAGACCAAACTGAGCCAACTTTTCTTTGACACACGACGCAGACTGTACATCTTCATTGACGTATACGTCATCAATGTAAGCTGACGTTGAGTCCCTCATGGGCTTTTCTTGGGACAATACTGTGTTGACAATAGTCTTCATGATCTGTGGTGCCACATTTAGGCCGAAACCAAGGCGTGTAAGGCAGTACCTCTGCCCCTGGAACCAAACTGTCTGGAACGGCCACAACGTCTCATCAACTCGCACCTGTAAATAGGCTTTTCGTAAATCCAATATTGAGACATTAGTGCCTTTCTGACGCCATTCCCTCAACTTACTGGCGCATACGTCAGCATCGGCAGTGTTGGCTTCAATATGCTTGTAAAGCTCCCTATAGTCCAGCACGGGCCGTACTTTCGACTTGTTATGCTGGACTACTGCCATCAAGGGTATTAGACCCTTCGGAGGCCCAAGCTTGTCCTCAGGGTAGGGGATTAACCAGCCATCTTGGATCCACGCCTTTAGTTCCCTTTCGTATTCTGCTCGGGCCTCACTGGGTATAGGGTACTCTGCAACCCCATTCTTGAGTTTAGTCGGTGCCATTCCCTCGGTCCACTTCCAAGATGCAATCCAGGCCGAGTCGTAGTCCACTGTAAAATCCGGCCGATCGATATGGAGCGCTGCACACACTGGGGCCTCTAAGAATCGCACCTTTCCATCTCGATGAATTGCGACTCCCCCCAGCGCCTTGATGTCATCGTATCCGAGCAACAGGTCAAACCCCAGGAGATTTCCTTGGGTCACGAGCACATTGATCTTAGTGGCTGCACCGGTGTCCGTGTAGATCTTGACAGTTCCAGCTCCACAGCATGTCTGGGTCTCGCCTCCTATCGTGGTGACTTTGATCTTCCTCTTAGTCCAACTTGGACACAGCCTGGTGCTCACTATAGTATGCGAACAGCCTGAGTCGAGAAGTGCTGAGAAGGGTATCCTGTTTACGTAGACGGTTATTACTGGTTGCGCCTTGTTCAAATTTTGCTCGGAGAGCAGGGCGGCGCTGACGTCCTCTCCCCTGATACGTTTCCCGCACAGTTTTGGGCTAGATGCCCCAAACCGCCACACTTAAAACAGCGCACACGCCCCCTGTTGGTGCAATACCTTGCAAAATGTCCGCGTCGGCCGCAGCGAAAACATTTCCCATTGCTTGCAGGGTTCTGATTCGGAATCTCCCGAGCGCCAATCTGGCCTGTCTGTGTCGCCATCACAACTGGTTCCCCCAGGTCCTCCTCATCTTTGATGATGGCTCGAGCACGTTCCATCAAGTGTTCCATGGTCGTTGTTGAAACGCTGGTTGAGGCTCTCAGTAGCTGCTTCACCCGAGTGGGAAGGCCCGCCACAAACGCGTACGCGAGCGTCCGCTCCGACACCCCTCCACCGAACAGAACTGCGAGTTTCTTTAACTCAGCGAAGAAAACGTCCACGCTTTCCTCCGGTAGAAGTTTTCGGGAAGCAAATTTTTCATAGGCCGTACAAGGATCCATGGCAAATGCCTTGTACAGCGCAGCTTTAATTGCGGTGACATCTCCCTTTTCGGCAGCACTGAGTTGCTAGTATACACTCAAGGCACCCCAGCCAATCTCAGGGGAATTACAGTGTGTACCCTTTTCACCTCACAAAGGTCGCACGTCAGCTCGACCCTTTCAACCCAGTCGACGATGGACGTGGATCCGTCAAACTCGGGTATGAGCTTTAAGTCAAATTTCGACTCGGTCATAGTCCTAGAGGCCAAATGGCCGAAATAGCTTGTAAGAAAAAAATGTAAGGAAAAATTCAAGATGGCGCCGACTCTCTCTTTAACACGGTAAGATATCCTCAACACGGCACAAGAAGCAACAGCCACACGATTCCCCAGCCAACTCAATCGTCACTCCCCCACGTCTTTCCCCTCACCCGCTTTTATCGTCGTTCTAGGCCGGCTAAATTTGCATATTCCGAGAATTCGTGTGACTTTGCGAGACATCATACTTTACAAAAGACGGCGGTCGCCATCTTGGTCCCTCTTTTCTATTTTTGGTCGGTAACGCTGAGCTGGTCTCGAGGTAAGTCTTTTTCCCCACATCCGTCTCTCCCACGTACCCACACAACACGCAAACACGCGGGCGCTTATCTCCTGGATGCACGTTACAATCATTGCTAATCATTGAGTTTTCTCTTCGCGTTGTGTTAAATTGTTTTTTTTTATTTTCCCAGTGTTCCTATCTTGGTTTCTATGTATATCATTTTCTATGCATATAAAAAGTTTCATTACCATTTGGAAGCTAGAAATACAAAAACTGACTGTTTCAAATGTGTATTGTAAACGTGTGCGGAGCACTGTATATATATATATATATATATAGAGAGAGAGAGAGAGAGAGATATAGATATATATACATATATATATAGAGAGAGATATATAGATATATATATATATATATAGAGAGAGAGAGATAGATAGATAGATATATATATATATATATATATAGAGAGAGAGAGAGAGACAGGGATAGTAATAGAGAGATATATATAGAGAGAGATATAGAATATATATATATATAGAGAGAGAGAGAAAGAGAGAGAGATAGAGATAGACAGATATATATATATTGGGATATATATATATATACATATATATATATTTATATATAGATGTATATATATATATATATAGAGAGAGAGAGAGAGCTATAGAGATATATATATAGAGAGAGAGAGATAGATATAGATATATATATATATAGAGAGAGATAGATATAGATATATATATATAGAGAGAGAGAAATAGATATATATATATATATATAGATAGTTAGATAGAGAGATAGATACTAAAATTACTGTTGGAAATTTGTCCATCGAGCAAAATAAAAATGTCTTACGAAATAATAGAAGGATCAGGAGGGGAGGGTGTGAATGTTTCGCGTGTTTAATGTGTTTTTAAGTATGAAAAATGGAATAAAATTAATTGGTCTGCTTTTTATGTGTGTATATAAAATGTGGCGTAAGTAAAATTATTTTAGTGACTGTCCGGCTGTTGCAAGATATTATGAGGACGAAACCTCAATTGATAGAAAGAATGAATTGATGAGTAGGACGTATCTCGGTTATTAGATTGAAAATTAAGGGATAGGAAATAAAGGAGAAAGAGCAAGATATGCGAACGTATAGAAAGCGCAGACAAAGTATTAAAAGGTTAAAAAGAAATAATTAGAAGAAAAAGTTGAACTCTAAGACAGAAATAAAGAAGCAAAGGACGAAACATTTTTAAGGAATAGTAAAAAGCCAAAGTGATTATAGATATTATAAAAGAAAACGAGGGAATTATGGAATTAATGAAAGATAGAAAATATCAAGGATGAGAAAGAATGAATAATAAAGGAAAGATGGAAGCTAAAAACGATTAATATCAAAAATGAATTGAAACAACGAAAGAAGGCGACAAAAAAGAAAGAATAATTTTAAAATATCGACAAATGAAAATAAAACATTGAACAAGTATAAAACGGAATTATAACAAAGCAAAATGTGCAAGAAAAGTTTTCAAAAGAAAAGGAAAAAATCTAATGAGGAATGCGAAAGTATATATATGGTGTTAATCGTGACGCCCTGCACTGAAGATTCCCGAAAGAATGAAACACTAGTATCTGTAGTTATTTAATTATTATAGTAAAAATAATTATGACAGCCCCTTCAAGAAATTCGTTTCTTTTCGTTGAGCACTTTCAGTTGAATTACAGTCGGTCAATTTAGCTCTTATGCATAGATCATCGTATAACGATTAGATCACTGACTGACTGACGTAAAGAACATCTAAAATTAAAAATGTTTAAATTCAACGGTATTTTACGCGGTTAATGGTAACCGAATGGATACGGTCTTTGCTAATCGAGCCAGAGATGTCTCGTGTTGCCGAGTTCGAATCGTTCGACTGGTGTTAATCGTGACACCATGCACTGAAGATTTCTGAAAGGATGAAACACTAGTGTGAAGAGAAATAATCAAATGGTTAGACAAGTGTACATAACTCGCTTGTTTCAACATTTATACTTCATAGTAAAGAAATAACCAGAACCATGGATTGTTAGCTTGAAGTAAAATCCGAACGAGCCGTTCTCTTTTATTTACGTTGGAAGAAAAAAGAAAAGAAAGTACAAAGGGAGATAATCCCTACATAATTTTCTTTGAACAAGAGCAGATAACTCTTTTAGACCGTCGGACATTGATATTTGTTCTTTGTTAATATGTCTGCTACTATGTCTTTACTCTGACAGTACTCCAGTTTAACTGTATTCTTTTCCACCTGTTCTCGAATACAGTGGAATTTAATGTCAACATGTCTGGCCCTTCCATGATGCTGTGGATTCTTTGCAATACATATAGTTGTCTGATTATCATATAGATAAGTGTTGGTGTAACTGAGTTTTTTTAATAAAGCACCTTGAAGGCGCTGCATGTAAACTGCCTCTTGTGCCGCACTTGCTACCAATAGCTTTTCGTCCACTGGGCAATTCCGTAAGATCCCATACTTTATTAATACGTAAGGACGAAATTTCATTTTCCATTGCTTTCATCCATTCATTTTTCTCAGGACTGGAAAGTGCTTCTCTCATCGTCAATGGGTCATTTAAACTATGAGTATGTAAACCCATTCACCATATATATCTGGAGTTTTATTTATTCTTGATGATCTTTGAGGTACTGATCCCTGTGTGTTTTCACTAGGTCCTTCCACCTCCTGCAATTTGTCATCATCATCATCATCATCATAGCTGTCTTGATATTCAATTTCTACAGGAGATGGGTTTGCTACTTCCTTTTCCTCCTGTTCAGCTATTGAAAATGTTTCATCGAATATGACATCTCTACTATGGAATACTCTAGATTTTCTGGTATCATAGAGTCATAGAGTACCCCTTTACGTCAATACCATAGCCAAGAAATATGCATTTCTTTGCTTTGGAATCCATTTTAAATCTTTCTTCCTTTGGTACGTGGACAAAAGCATTACATCCAAAATGCGTAAATGTTTCACATTAGGTTTGCGACACTTCAATACTTCATATGGCGTCATACCCTGTACATTAGTTGTTGCGCTCCGGTTTCGAATATATGAAGCCTTGGATAATGTAACGTGCATCCAGGAGATAAGCGCCCGCGTGTTTGCGTGTTGTGTGGGTACGTGGGAGAGACGGATGAGGGGAAAAAGACTTACCTCAAGACCAGCTCAGCGTTACCGACCAAAAATAGAAAAGAGGGACCAAGATGGCGACCGCCGTCTTTTGTAAAGTATGATGTCTCGCAAAGTCACACGAATTCTCGGAATATGCAAATTTAGCCGGCCTAGAACGACGATAAAAGCGGGTGAGGGGAAAGACGTGGGGGAGTGACGATTGAGTTGGCTGGGGAATCGTGTGGCTGTTGCTTCTTGTGCCGTGTTGAGGATATCTTACCGTGTTAAAGAGAGAGTCGGCGCCATCTTGAATTTTTCCTTACATTTTTTTTCTTACAAGCTATTCCGGCCATTTGGCCTCTGGGACTATGACCGTGTCGAAATTTGACTTAAAGCTCATACCCGAGTTTGACGGGACCGTCGTCGACTGGGTTGAAAGGGTCGAGCTGACGTGCGACCTTTGTGAGGTGAAAAGGGTACACACTGTAATTCCCCTGAGATTGGCTGGGGGTGCCTTGAGTGTATATCAGCAACTCAGTGCTGCCGAAAAGGGAGATGTCACCGCAATTAAAGCTGCGCTGTACAAGGCATTTGCCATGGATCCTTGTACGGCCTATGAAAAATTTGCTTCCCGAAAACTTCTACCGGAGGAAAGCGTGGACGTTTTCTTCGCTGAGTTAAAGAAACTCGCAATTCTGTTCGGTGGAGGGGTGTCGGAGCAGACGCTTGCGTACGCGTTTGTGGCGGGCCTTCCCACTCGGGTGAAGCAGCTACTGAGAGCCTCAACCAGCGTTTCAACAACGACCATGGAACACTTGATGGAACGTGCTCGAGCCATCATCAAAGATGAGGAGGACCTGGGGGAACCAGTTGTGATGGCGACACAGACAGGCCAGATTGGCGCTCGGGAGATTCCGAATCAGAACCCTGCAAGCAATGGGAAATGTTTTCGCTGCGGCCGACGCGGACATTTTGCAAGGAATTGCACCAACAGGGGGCGTGTGCGCTGTTTTAAGTGTGGCGGTTTGGGGTATCTAGCCCAAAACTGTGCGGGAAACGTATCAGGGGAGAGGACGTCAGCGCCGCCCTGCTCCCCGAGCAAAATTTGAACAAGGCGCAACCAGTAATAACCGTCTACGTAAACAGGATACCCTGCTCAGCACTTCTCGACTCAGGCTGTTCGCATACTATAGTGAGCACCAGGCTGTGTCCAAGTTGGACTAAGAGGAAGATCAAAGTCACCACGATAGGAGGCGAGACCCAGACATGCTGTGGAGCTGGAACTGTCAAGATCTACACGGACACCGGTGCAGCCACTAAGATCAATGTGCTCGTGACCCAAGGAAATCTCCTGGGGTTTGACCTGTTGCTCGGATACGATGCCATCAAGGCGCTGGGGGGAGTCGCAATTCATCGGGATGGAAAGGTGCGATTCTTAGAGGCCCCAGTGTGTGCAGCGCTCCATATCGATCGGCCGGATTTTACAGTGGACTACGACTCGCGCAAGAGGGCCTGGATTGCATCTTGGAAGTGGACCGAGGGAATGGCACCGACTAAACTCAAGAATGGGGTTGCAGAGTACCCTATACCCAGTGAGGCCCGAGCAGAATACGAAAGGGAACTAAAGGCGTGGATCCAAGATGGCTGGTTAATCCCCTACCCTGAGGACAAGCTTGGGCCCCCGAAGGGTCTAATACCCTTGATGGCAGTAGTCCAGCATAACAAGTCGAAAGTACGGCCCGTGCTGGACTATAGGGAGCTTAACAAGCATATTCAAGCCTACACTGCCGATGCTGACGTATGCGCCAGTAAGTTGAGGGAATGGCGTCAGAAAGGCACTAATGTCTCAATATTGGATTTACGAAAAGCCTATTTACAGGTGCGAGTTGATGAGACGTTGTGGCCGTTCCAGACAGTTTGGTTCCAGGGGCAGAGGTACTGCCTTACACGCCTTGGCTTCGGCCTAAATGTGGCACCACAGATCATGAAGACTATTGTCAACACAGTATTGTCCCAAGAAAAGCCCATGAGGGACTCAACGTCAGCTTACATTGATGACGTATACGTCAATGAAGATGTACAGTCTGCGTCGTATGTCAAAGAAAAGTTGGCTCAGTTTGGTCTGGAATGCAAGAATCCCGAACGTTTAAGGGAAGGAGCACGTGTATTGGGATTGGATGTTTATGAAGAGGATGGCACCCTACAATGGAGGCGTGGCAGTGAAATTCCAAGCATCCCCAACCTCGTTACAAGGCGGACCGTTTTTTCTTGGTGTGGAAAACTTGTTGGTCACTTACCGGTCTGTGGCTGGCTCCGCGCAGCTGTTGGTGTGATTAAACGCAGAGAAAATTTAACAACCACGGGTTGGGATGACATATCCGATGATGTCCTACTAACTCTGATGATTAAAGAGACACTGGAGAGAGTGAACAAGAAGGACCCTGCCTGTGGGCGGTGGTGTGTTAACGGAGACAACGTAGGTGTGTGGGTTGATGCCAGTTCTTTGGCGTTGGGAGTATCGTTGGAGCAAGGAGGAAACGTGTTCGAGGATGCGTGTTGGCTGCGGCCCGTAACAGATTCTCAGCATATCAACCTGGCAGAGCTGGACGCTGTTGTAAAGGGGGTAAATCTGGCCCTGCAGTGGCAGTCTAAGAAGTTGACCTTGTACACAGATTCTCTCTGTGTCTACCACTGGGTGTCTGACACACTTTCAGGACGGACACGAATCCGTACCAAGGCAGCAAGCGAAATGTTAATACGGAGAAGGCTAGACACGCTAAAAAAACCTGGTATCTGAGTATGGGCTATCACTGAGCGTCACTCTGGTGCCATCACATTGTAATCGTGCTGACCAACTGACCCGTGTACCTCACAAATGGTATGAAGCCGCGAAGATGGGAATGGAGATTACTGCTCGATCTTGTGCAGTTGCAATCGACCCATGTCAAATACAAAAAATTCATGCACAGAGCGAACATCCGGGTATCAAGAGGACCCTTTATTTTGTGAGGCGTGCATACCCAGCAGTGACCAAGATGGATGTCAGACAGATCGTCAGAAATTGTGAGGCTTGCCAGTCTATTGATCCTGCACCAGAGCGATGGCAGAAGGGTCGCTTGGAAGTTGAGAGTGTGTGGCAGCGGCTGGCCATGGATATTACCCATTACAGTGGCAAGCCCTTTCTAACTCTCATTGGTTGCGGGCCTACGAGATTTGCGGTGTGGCGGCAGATGACCAGACAGGATTCAGCAAATGTTGTTCGCCACCTATCATCCATTTTTTTTGAGCGAGGTGCGCCGGAAGAGCTCCTGACTGACAATGATGCAGCGTTTTGTAGCCAGCAAGTCCGGCAGTTGTTAGATGAGTGGGGCGTCCGTCTACGGTTGCGATGTGCGCATGTGCCATCAGGAAATGGCATTGCTGAAAGAAGCCATCGCAGCATCAAGAGAATTGCTGCCAGGAAGCGATGTACTATTGCGGAAGCAACATATTGGTACAACATTACGCCAAAGGACGGGACGTCCCCTTCAACCGCACCTGCGAATGCTATTTACACGTACCAAGTCGGAGTGAAGGGAATCAACACTACGCAGCCAACCGACAAGGGAACATATAACAGATATGAAGTGGGAGATCCAGTGTGGGTGCGGCCTCCAGGAAATCGGTGCACCGACAAGTTTAAGCGAGGACACATATCTGGAGTGATTAGCCAGCAGTCTGTTTTGGTCGATGGAACCCCACGACATGTGCGAGATCTTCGCCCAGCTACCGAGGTGCGTCATACAACTACAGAAGAAAGCAGTGAAGCGTCTAGCGATGAGCTGCCGATGCACGGATTCAGTGAGCCCCTTCCAGAGACTGATAGCGATACTTCATCTGATGAGGCGGAACCAGATCCAGAGCCCGAATCTGAAACAGTGAATGTACCTCTTCGCAGAAGCACACGCACTAAAAGGCCACCCCCCCAGTGCTCTCTATGTGATCATCAGATCAGGGGGGAGTGTAACGTGCATCCAGGAGATAAGCGCCCGCGTGTTTGCGTGTTGTGTGGGTACGTGGGAGAGACGGATGAGGGGAAAAAAACTTACCTCGAGACCAGCTCAGCGTTACCGACCAAAAATAGAAAAGAGGGACCAAGATGGCGACCGCCGTCTTTTGTAAAGTATGATGTCTCGCAAAGTCACACGAATTCTCGGAATATGCAAATTTAGCCGGCCTAGAACGACGATAAAAGCGGGTGAGGGGAAAGACGTGGGGGAGTGACGATTGAGTTGGCTGGGGAATCGTGTGGCTGTTGCTTCTTGTGCCGTGTTGAGGATATCTTACCGTGTTAAAGAGAGAGTCGGCGCCATCTTGAATTTTTCCTTACATTTTTTTTCTTACAGATAATGCCTCTGTCCCAAATTTCTTAGAATCTGATAACATTGCTTGCACTGTTTCCACTAATGTTCGATTCATTCTTTCGGCTACTCCATTTTGCTCTGAAGTTTTGGGAACAGTATATTGATGTCGAATACCCTCCCTTTTACATATAATCTTCAAATTCTCTTGAAGTGTATTCTCCACCATTGTCAGTGCATAGGGTTTTTATATTATGCCCAGTTAATTTCTCAACCATGGCTTTCCATTCCAGGAACATTTTAAAGGCATCTCTCTTGTGCTTGAGCACGTATATCCAAACAAATCTTGATTTATCATCAATAAATGTTATGAAATATTCCGCGCCACCAAGCGATTTTGTCTCTATCCTTCCACAAATATCGCTATGCACGATTCCTAGGAGATGAGTGGCTCGCTTTCCACCAGATTTTGGAAATGAGCAACGATGGTGTTTTCCATCCACGCAAGGTTCACAAAAGTTTATATCCTTGGTTACATCATAGTCAAGGCCAGTTACGAGCAGGTCCTTTACTAGTTTTTGTAAACTATTTTCTCCAAGGTGGTCAAAACGTCTATGCCAAATCTCCTCTTTTGTGATACTACCTAAGCAGGAGTTCGCTGCATGGGTTGCTTCATTTACGTCACTGCAGTTTAAATAAAAGATGACCCCAATGTTTGAACCTGTAGCCACTATTTTTTGTCTGTTATCCAGTATTTGACATCCTAAGTTATCAAAAATACATGTTTTTCCAGATTTAGTGGCTCTAGAAACACTTAATAAATTGTAAGACAATTTAGGAACATATAAAGTATCATATAATCTGCATATTTGGTATTTCCCATCTGGTACGCTCACATTCAGTTCTATTGTTCCTGTTCCTAGTGCCTCAACAGAGAATCACTCACCAAGGGTAATTTCCTCTGTTATATCCAATTTTCTGAAATTTATGAATTTCTCAACATCATGACACATGTGACATGTTGCTCCGGAGTCCACAATCCAGTTGCTCCTTTTATCCTTGGATAATAACGCATGATGTGTGAGGAGTCCAACAACGCAATCACTAGAGTCACTTTCTTTTTCCGAGGGTTCGACTTGAAATTGCCGTTATTATTAAGTAAGTGACAGTCACGTTTAATATGCCCGTTCTTCCCACCCATTTAGGAACGTCCTGGCTTGCTTCGAGTGCTGTTACCAACATATTATAAGAGTCTGGGAGAGTAGCCAGTAGATGAACAATTCTATCCTCCTCATCAATTGAATCGCCAATGACTGCTAATTCATCAAATATTTCCATCATAGTTTTGATGTGTTCATGTACAGAATCGCCGTCTTTTTATTTAAGAGAATATAATTTTCTCCTCAATGCTAACTTGTTCGCCCACGTCTTCTTTTGAAATTGATTAGCCAATTTCTTCCATACTACTGCGGGATCGTCAGGGTCTCCAACTAAATATAAAAGTGAAGTTTCCACCGATAGCACAATCGTCGCTAATGCACGGTCCCTTCTTGATAAATCATTTACGTGCGAGGCAGAATCTGTTCGTTTATCGGGGACGATTTCCGTTTCATTAACAATGTTCCATAAACCATCCTTAATTAAAGCCATTTTACATTGAACCGTCCAAGAATTATAATTTGTCCCATTCAGTGGCGCCAAGTTACTAAGTTTTGTTTCCATCGCCATTGTACATTTAAAAGCAATACAAAACTTTCACTAAAACAAAATTCAATATGGCTGAACAAAAAAAAATAAATAAACCGTCACACGTGTTCTATTATCTTCAAGACGTAACTGGGCCCATAACCAATGAAGAAAATAATCAAACGGTTAGACAAATGCACATACCTCGCTTGTTTCAAACTTTATACTCTATAGTAAAAAATAACCAGAACCATGGATTGTTAGCTTAGAGTAAAATCCGAACGAGACGTTTTCTTTTATTTACATTGGAAGAAGAAAAAAACAGAAAGTACAAAGGGAGATAGTCCCTACATAATTTTCTTGGAACAAGAGCAGATAACTCTTTTAGACAGTCGGACATTGATATTTTTAACATAGTGTCTGCAGGTATTGAATTATTATAGTAAAAATATAATTATGACAGCCCCTTTCAGAAATTCGTTTCTTTTCGTTGAGCACTTTCAGTTGAATTAAAGTCGGCCAATTTAGCTCTTATGCATAGATCATAGTATACCGATAAGATCACTGTCTGACTGACGTAAAGAACATTTAAAATTAAAAATGTTTAAATTCAACGTTATTTTACGCGGTTAATGGTAGCCGAATGGATACAGTCTTTATTAATCGAGTCAGAGATGTCGATATTTAATTATTATAGTAAAAAAATTAAAAAATATATATGTACATACATATATATATAGTAAGAAATACACACACACACATATATATATATATATATTGTAAAGCTGAATATCTGCGTGTGTGTGTGTGTGTGTGTGTGTGTGTGTGTGTGTGTGTGTGTGTGTGTGTGTGGTCACGAATAGGCTCCTATATGGTTGACTATATTAAAAACTGATTACATATAATGATAGAAGATGTATCGAGACACATAAATTGGTATGTTTGATCTGGCAGAACGGTGGTCCATTAAAATTGTGGGGTCGGCGTCCGCGCCTGGTCCACAGAGTATGGAAATAAAAAATTAAAAAAAAAAAAAAACGTTTACAGGTTTTTTTTTTATATAGATGTACATAATAATACTTTTCACCCCAAATTTACAACCCTTCCTATCATACTTTCATAAATCAGAGTCCATTTTCTGTAGGCTGTTTTTGAACCCAGTCAACGACGGGTACTTTTGCTAGTATATATATATATATATATATATATATATATATATATATATATACATATAACTACTTCATTTATTCGCATAAATTTAATATACGAAAGTATAGATTTATGCGTAAACTTTAAGTATTTACTTCAAAAGTGCTCAATACGTAGGTAGAGCTAGTTAGTAATTTATAAAATATATATGGCGATTAAGCTACACTGAATATTCTGCGAATTCGCGCATAAGCCTGACGAATCCTATAGTTGGATGAAACGCAGAATATTCAGTGTAGCTTAATCGCCATATATATTTTATAAATTACTATATATATACATATATATATATATATATATCATTTTAGAAATATATTTATATGAGAATTAAACTACAGAGACACATCCGCGTTTTATCCCCGTAAGCCTTCCGATTTACTACAAAGATAAAATGCGGACGCCTTTGTGTAATTTCTGTATTATACATATATTTTATACCTTACCACATAGATCTACTCGAATATTAAGTACTGTTAGAATAAATACTGTAAACAAATACATAGTGTATTATATTTTATAATAGTATACGGATATGCATAATATACATTAAAAACTATAACACACACACACGCACACACACACACACACACACACACACACACATATATATATATATATATATATATATATATATATATATATATATATATATATATATATATATATATAGGAAATTTATTACTGTGAGTCCAGAATGAGTTTATATATTGTTTCAGCTGGGGGAAATCCTAAAAAAGAAGAGGAAATATCCGACTAGCTTCGTCAGAATTCATAGATGCCCATCTATGAATTCTGATGAAACTAGTCGGATATTTCCTCTTCTTTTTTAGGATTTCCCCCAGCTGAAACAATATGTAAACTCGTTCTGGACTCACAGTAATAAATTTCCTATATACTGCTCTGGCTACACATTGAGCACTCTACTCCGGTTTTTTCAACTCTGATATATATATATATATATATATATATATATATATATATATACAGTCATCCACATACAATACTGTTTCATTGTATAACAAATCATCAGTGCTGCTAGACATACACCTTTTCCCAGTCTTGGATCGAACCTACAACCATCGTGTTGACAGTCGTCAGCTCTAACCATTTGGACCGTGAATCACTGACCGTAAATATTTCTCCTCAAATGTCTATTAAATTCACATTTGCCCATCGCACAGTGCTCAAAATATCAGTTTGTTTACAAACAAATAGTGGGCTTCGCTTAATCGCTTAAATACGCGTCGGGTGAAAATATATTTACAAAGTGCTCAATCTAAAGTGAAGGGCTTAATAGTCATCCACATATATACAGTGTATCACAAAAGTGAGTGCAACCTTCACATTTCTTCAAATATTTAAGTATATCTCTTCATGAGACAACACTAAAAAATTTATTTTTTACAGAATGAAATGTAGTCTGTCTGCAGCATATATAACAGAGTTAATGTATTTTCACCTCAAAATATAGCCATTAAAAGCTAAATCCCTGGCAACAAAAGTGAGTTTACCCATAAGAAATACACCCTTAAAAGTGAGTACAATCTTAAAATAACTACACCCCTAAATGTCTAAATTGTATACTGTTTTCCCCCCCTCAAAAATGTCATGTGACTCATAAGTATAACTATGCCATGTATTCACAGAGAATAGGCGTATTCAAATTTGTAGTTCTGCTCTTACACTCTCTCTTACCAATCACTGAATGTTCCAACATGGCACCACATAGCAAAGAACTCTCTGAGGATCTTAAAACACGTGTTGTTGTGCTACATAAAGATGGCCAAGGCTACAAGAAGATTGCTAACACCTTGAAACTGAGCTGCAGCACAGTGAGTAAGATATCCAGCATTTTAAAAGAGCAGGGTCCACTTAGAACAGGCTTCGGAGAGGTCGTCCAAAGAAGCTGAGAGCACGTGCTGAGCATCACATCCAAATGCTTTCTTTGAAAGATGGGCGTAGGCGTGCTGTTAGCATTGGTGCAGAGATAATAGCGGTTGAGGTTCAGCCTGTTAGTGTTCAGACCATACGTCGCACATTACATCAAATTGGTGTGCATGGCTGTCATCCCAGGAGGAAGGCTCTTCTGAAGGCAATGCACAAGAAAGCCCGCAAACAGTTTACTGAAGACATGTCAATAAAGCCCATAGATTACTGGAATCATGTCATATGGGCTCATAAGACACAATTTTATTTATTTGGTTTTGATGGCCTTAAGCATGTGTGGCGGCGACCAGGTAGGGAGTACAAAGATAAGTGGGTCATGCCTACATTCAAGCATGGTGGTGGGACTGTCATGGTCTAGGGTTGCATGAGTGCTGCAGGTATTGGAGAGTTAAATTTCATTGAGGGAAACATGAACTACAACATGTACTGTCAAATACTGCATCATCAGAGCATGATCCCCTCCCTCCAGAAACTCGGTTACAGAGCAGTGTCCAGCATGACAATAACCCAAAACACACCATCCCCCCCAAAAAACACTGCTTTACTGAAGAGGCTGAGGTTAAAGTTGATATACTGGCCAAGCGTGTCTCTAGATTTGAACCCAATAGAACATCTTTGGGCCATCCTCAAGCAGAAGGTGGACGTGCACAAAATCGAAATATCTGCCAGCTCCGTGACGTCGTAATTGAAGAGTGGAAGAGCATTTCAGTGGCTACATGTGAAGCTCTGGTAAACTCCATGCCCAGGATAATAATGGTGGCCACACAAAATATTGAGAGTTTTAGAGTTGACATGTTGTATGTTAATATTGACAAATTTTCGTAAGGGGTGTACTCAGTTTGTTGTCAGGGATTTAGCTTTTAATTGCCATATTTTGAGTTATTTTGAGGGAAAATAAATTAACTCTGTTATATATGCTGCAAACAGACTATTTTTTTATTTTGTCAAAACTCATTTTTTCGGTGTTATCCCATGAAGAGATATACTTAAATATTTGAAGAAATGTGAAGGGTGTACTCACTTTTGTGATACACTATATTTACAAAACAGAGACGATTTATTCCTCTAGAAAAATACATTATAGCAATATAAACACAGGCGCCACAATATGGTCACGCTAACTGCCAATATTTGCTGCATTGTTTTTTTTTTGGGGGGGGGGGTGACATTTTCACTTGATTTTATTGAATGTCGTAATTTCCTATAACATTTCCTAGGAGAGTCACTCTCTCAAAGAAATCATATTTAAAAGTGTCAGCAAAATATTTACTCACTCGTTATTTTCTTCTTTTACTATTTTCCAGAAGACCGGAAACTTTTATACATTTGCAACATTTTTTCATAACGGCGCGTTCCGTGGTTACTTTCTTATTCCGTACATTTAACATTCATTATTTCGGCTACACGCCGTAAAATTAATCTACTTTTAAAATCCGATCATTTTGATTTCCAGTTCATATAGGTTTATCGGATGAAGGGAATTTAAAAAAATTAAAAAGCATGTCAAAAACTAAACAATATGGCGTTAACAAAAGCAATAATTCTGATTCTTACGAACATTGCACAATATCTACCTTCGTATGCTGATTTCCGCCTCTATAAAGGAATCAAATATCATTGCTGTTATTTCAAAACTAAATATTTTTCTTTTGTTAACATTATTATCGTAGTCGTCGTCCGTGGGCTAGAATTTTGCTCAAACTTAAAATATAAAATATAAATACGACGACAATAAATATTATGGAAAGGACGAGAATCGAGGACTTCTATTCTTCATCCTCACGTTTCCAAGTTTCAAGCATTAAACCGAAATAAACGTCCTACTTCAGTCACCAAATTATTTTATATCTCGTACACATTGCATATTCTTCTTAATATGTGTGATATATTCAGGCACTTACCAGTTAACAAATGGGTACGTATGCAGAATACCGATTGTGCTAAAATAAGAATGTTATTATTTAGAAACATAGAGGTTTTTGTAATTAATCTGTACTTTCAACTGAGATTTTGATAAACAAACAACTGGCATAAACAAACAATGCAATATAAAGTTACATTTAACTTGAACATCATATCTAAAAAAATAGCACAGCTCGTATTCTGCATAAGAACAAAAACGTCTACACTGATGCAGCAAATTTGGATTGCGTACAACGAAGAATAAGGTGCCATTTGCTTTTGACAGGATGGAACAAACCACGACATTAGTCGCGACCACCTTTGGTCACCAATTATGGCCAGTGACCGATAGTTGTTAAGGTATCCAGTGCCAACCGGTAACCACTGGTAAACACCAATACCCGCAAGTAATCGTCTCAAGACGGTAATAACTGCCTCAAAACAGCAATAACCGCCCCTGAAATGAAGTAGCAATAACTGCCTTAAAAGAGCAATGGCCACAATGTGTGACGGTGCCTGCAATTGAATGACACTACATGACAATTGAAGACGGGGGATTTACCCGCCAGTGGCCAGAAGTGACATTAACCACCTAAAAACGCACTGATCACTAGTTACCGCCAATCACAGTCAAATCGAAAAAAAAACCTAGACTCGATTCTCAGCGACATTCTCCGCTCTATTAATGCGCAATCTAACTTGCTGATTTGTCGCCTTCTCGTCTCCCACCGATCGGGTTTCGAGTTCGCACATGCAGCCCACCTCTGTGACTGCAGTCACACTCAATTTTCACTACACGCCCCCCTGATCTCATTATCATAAACTGGGTAGGGAAGTATTATCCGTCTTTGCTAGACACAGCTAGCGCTCAACACTCCGCTAGACACAGCTAGCGCTCAACACTATGCTAGACACAGCTAGCACTCAACACTACGCTAGACACAGGTAGCACTCAACACTTCGCTAGACACAGCTAGCGCTCAACACTCCGCTAGACACACATAGCGCTCAACACTCCGCTAGACACACATAGCGCTCAACACTCCGCTAGACACAGCTAGCGCTCAACACTACTCTAGACGCAGGTTGCGCTCAACACTTCGCTAAACACAGCTAGCGCTCAACACTCCGCTAGGCACAGCTAGCGCTCAACACTCCGCTAGGCACAGCTAGCGCTCAACACTCCGCTAGGCACAGCTAGCGCTCAACACTCCGCTAGACACAGGTAGTGCTCAACACTCCGCTAGACACAGAAATTAATTTTTAAATTTCTCATTCAAAAACTACTTTACATACAAGTCGACTAAATCGCGGTGTAATTCTTTTTAACAGCGACTACTTTTTCTTCAAAAACAAAATCGACTTGAATAGTATTATCACCAAAATAACTATCGTTCAAAAACGACACCTTTTTTCTCCTTTTCAGCACGACACGATTTCATGTTAAATTCCGTATTTAAAAATAACTTTTAAATACATACAAGTCGTCCTAATCACATTTTAAGTTCTTTTAACAGCGATGACTTTTTTAAAACAATAAAATCCGATTCGAATTGTACTTTTATAAAATAAATCTATCGTTTAAAAACGACACCCCTTTTCCTTGTCAACACAACAGGATTTCATTTTAAATTCTGCATTGAAATATGACTTCTATACATACAAGTCATCCGAATCGCATTTGAAGTTCTTTTAACAACGATGACTTTTTTCAAACACAATAAAATCCAACTCGAATTGTACTCGAGTAAAATATTTTTCGTTTAAAAACGATAACTTTTTCTTTTCAACACAACAGGATTTCCCTCTAAATTCCTCGTTGAAAAACGACGAATTTAATACACACAGGTGATCCGAATCGAATCTTTAATTTTTCAGGTTCGACGCAAATCATTTAAAATTTCCCATTTCATCTCGGCCGCATTGGCTCCATATTTAAAGCCGAAATAGCTTCTAATCGAAAAAAAAACTGGACTCGATTCTCAGCAATACTCTCCGCTCTAAGCAGGTTCCATCCAGTGCCTAAAAGTGACATTAACCACCTAAAAACAGACTGATCACTAGTTACCGCCAATCACAGTCTAATTGAAAAAAAAAACTAGACTCGATTCTCAGCGACACTCTCCGCTCTAACCAGGTTCCATCCGGTTCTCGAGAATTCAACGGCTCGACTCTCCCAAACATCTTAACTCCCGGCCTTATATTATCTCATTTATGCAAATTAATGCGCAATCGAACCTGCTGATTCGTCGCCTTCTCGTCTCCCATCGCTCGGCTTTCGAGTTCGCACATGCAGCCTAACTCTGTGACTGCAGTCACACCCAATTCTCACTACATACAGTCAGTGACCAACAGTACAGTGGATGACAGTACCTACCACTGGGTGACAGTGCTTGACAATTGAATACAGGCGATTTTATTTCAGAACTGCCCAATAATAATGGTTGATAATTGAGCGACAATAACTGATAGTTGAACTGGAAGCCAGTGCCCGCCAGTTTCCGCAATTTTACCGCTTCAAAACGCCACTAAACGCCAGTGACCAACTGTGCTCGTCATTGGAGAGTGACAATTTCATTTCAAACCAGTTCAATGGAAGCCGACACTGGTCCTGGCTACCAACGACGACAGTGGACCGACAGTTAAAGTTGTAAAGACAGCTGGTGTTCACTAGTAAACACAAGTAACCGCCTAAAACAGCACTAACCAACAATGGCCATCAGTGCCCGACAATTTTTATTTATTTAATTTCAGATCGGTCCAATGCGGGCCGAGACTGGTCATGAACGACAGTGACTAACAATGGCCGAGAGAAAGCCAGTTCCCGTCAGTGCCCGCCAAAGGCATTCAGTGACAGCCAGTGGATGCTTGACAGTTTAAGACAAACGATTTCGCTTCGGAGCAGACAAATGGAGGAAAACTCTAATCATGGCCGCTAGTGAATACCAGTTAGAAAGGTAGCTAGTGCTCACCAGAAAGGTCAGTAACTGCAAGTGTACCGCTCCAAATCAATTCCCATCGCTAGTAACTACGGACACTGACAATGGTAGCTAGTAACTTCCGCTAGCTGGCACTGCCAGATAATGCCTTACATTGAAAACCAGAGGATTTTTATTTTACCTTGGCCGTCAGCACCCGCTATTTTCTACAACCGTACTTTAATTTGTTTCCAGGGAGGATTATTTACCGAATCTGTACTGGCTTTATGTCATACTTCCATCGAGTGCATAGTCATCCAACAAACCGGGACGCGGTCATTCAACCAGCTAATAACCCCAAGCTGATGTCTCACAAGTAGGAATTTAAACTCGCAAGGACGATGCAATCCAGCAATGCTAACCTAGCGAGCAATTAGTGATAGAATTTTCAGAATGTGAGATATATAATAATTTCCACAGCAAAACAACGTCGCACCCAACAAGAGCTATGATAACACACGATCCGGAAGTCCAAGACTCGATTTTCGCCCTCATTTGGGCTCATCGGTTAGACACATCCGAACTCAGGATTCGAAACCCGAGCCTTTTGCATTCGATGCAAGCACTCTGAACGCCCTGCATACAAAAAATTCTATAACTAACAAGGGAATTTTTCGTCATTTATATATATATATATATATATATATATATATATATATATATAGAGAGAGAGAGAGAGAGAGAGAGAGAGAGAGAGAGAGAGAGAGATGGATGGATGGATAGACTGATACACAGATAAACAGTCAGATCAGCACTCATCGCCGTGTGCGATTGTTAACAGTATTTTTTGTAGTTGTAGACATTTTGTCAGCAGCTGTTCGCTGCAAACTCCGAAGTCTTTCTAACTCAAAATATAATCGTCTCTTCGCTTTCGTCCCGTGTGGTATCACATTCGTGGACTCCTCTCCACACATTGTTCTTATTCATGACCTTTCCTGGCCATACCCGTCAGATCTTACCCTGGTGTCATATCATTCTAAGATAAACGCTGAAAACGTCATTGTTTCACGCACGCACAAGGTCATTGTGACCGTACTCATTCACCTGTGCTACAATCAATACTAGCAAATCTGTACGCGGATTATTCTACATTCAGTTATCGGAAATGTCGACAGAAAAATTATCTCACAGTCCGTCCATTACGAACTACGCACGTTAACAGTGTCCACGAACTTGTTGATTTTAATACTCGAATTTTTAATCGACTTTTCATCGACTCTATATATTTTAACTTATCACCACTTACACCGTTTACTGTATATTTTAGTTTTCACTTTTAATTCTCATTTTCGCTCCTTCGCACTTTTACTTCAACATCTGAAGATGATTCGTGGACGAATCGAAAGCGCTCGTGACAGTAACAACGAATATTTTCGATTTTGATATAAAAAGATTATACGAGAAAATCGAATAGTTAAAAAGAAATTATGAAGCAAGGTGTCTCCGTTGCATTTAATAATATTCGCTTGAATATATATATATATATATATATATATATATATTGTCGGAAATTTATCTTGTTTCCAGATAAATTCGACGCGAAAGTAACTAACCTGAAAAAAAATAACAGCATGAAATAAAAAGGTGGGTGGGTAAAGAATAAGATATAAAGGTCTTGTTTTAAAACGAAGAAGAGATTTTATTCACAATAAAATTAGTTGCAAATTTTTCCCTTTGCAGGCATTTAATTTAAAAAACGCCAAGGTAACATATAATGAAAAAAAATAACACTGGTTCTTATACTGAGGATGTCGTATCCATGAACGAATACAATAATAAGATTCAAAATAGTAGGTACTAATCATACTCTCATATGTAATAAATTTTAGGAGCGTACTCACAAATTGAAAGCCAGTCAGGCACGTGCCTTTGTCTTTCTTTTTTCTCGTTAAAAGTCTTTTTAGAATTTTCTCTCCTTCCATTTGCAAGCAAACCGTAGCCACGCAGATGGATTTCAGAAGCATGCCGCGTCGCATGTCCGGGGTATTCTAGCCGAGTTTTTCTTCTTTGCAATAGGTTCCAAAATTCCTTGTCACGTAAAATAAGGTCTTTTTTTAAATAATTACACTCCTTCAAAATACGTGCAACACCGTAGCCACGTAGATATTTTTCAGAAGCATGCCTCGTCGCATGCCCGGGGTATCCTTGCCGGGGTTTCTCCTTTGAAGGAGGCTTCAAAATTCCTTTCTACGCCGGGCAATGGACATGCATCCACTCTCCACGCCGCTTGAAACACAAAAGAGACCGAAATTCGTGCTGGGCTCGTGACGTCATCAAGGAGCTAGCATTTCCCTTTTCTTCAAATTAAAGGGAGTTTCGTACAAACCCAAAATGTACGAAACTTGAGACTCATAAAAGATACGAAATACAAAAAAAATCAAATACAAGAACCGGACAAAAAAAATAATAAATGTAAACAGGGGGAGATGCGCTATTATTCTTACAAAAAAAATTCCAACAATATATATATATATATACATATATATATACATATATATATACATATATATATACATATATATATACATATATATATATACATATATATATACATATATATATACATATATATATACATATATATATACATATATATATACATATATATAATATATATATACATATATATACATATATATATACATATATATATACATATATATATGTATATACATATATATATACATATATATACATATATATACATATATATGCATATATATACATATATATACATATATATATACATATATATATACATATATATATACGTATATATATACATATATATACATATATATATATATACACTGAATATTCCGCGTTTCATCCACTCTAGGACTCTTAAGGCTTATGCGCGAATTCTGTGGTTGTTTATCGTTTTTATATGCCCTCTTCTATTGAGATTTTAGTTAGCCAATCAGCTTTCTAGTATCCACTGTGCCCTTCCTATCAGCCAATGGGCATGCATTTATCGGACAAAGGATCTGTTTTAAAACTAGGTTAGTCTTTTTTTGTTTTTTTATTGTTTGTTTATATATAAATATATATGTGTACATACATATATGCACATATATATACATATATATACATATGCATATATATATACATACATATACATATATATATGTATATATATGTGTGCATATATGTATGTACGCATATTTATATATAAACTAACAATAAAAAAACACTAACCTAGTTTTAAAACTGATCCTTTGTCCGATAAACGCGGAATATTCAGTGTAGCTTAATCGCCATATATATTTTATAAATTACTAACTAGCTCTACCTACGTATTGAGCACTTTTGAAGTAAATACTTAAAGTTTACGCATAAATCTATACTTTCGTATATTAATTTTATGTGAGTAAATTAAGTAGTTATATATATATATATATGTATGTATATATAACTATGTATATATTGTTTTGACTTAAGCAGTAATATATTTCTACACAGTCATGAGCATATTTAGAAACTAGAGACCTTTTCATGCGGTCTTGCTTATATAAAAGCAAATTTTGCGATGAATATTTCAGATCAACTTACGGTGAAAGCTATTTCTAAATAGAAACAAAACATGAAATTAATCTGTGTGTAAAACATGACTAAAAAAGGGTGTGGAAGTAGAGTGGATAGGGTGTTGTCTGAGGAAGGAGAGAAGAAGAAAACTTCAAATATATATATAAAACTATATATATATATAAATATATATATTGTGTGTGTGTGTGTGTAAATTAATGTTAGATTATTTTCAACTATTTCTAATTTGACGATGGTTTCAGACTGAACGCTACAAATGTTGCTTTCGATTTCGCTTTCGATTCTAGTTGAGTCATTTTTTTTTTTTTTTTACTTTTGAAACTATGGCTTATATGTTTGGTACAATATCATATGAAATAATCGAGAGCGAAGTAAAAAAAAATAATGGTTTTCTTGGTAGAAACTTTTCTGTATTTCACCTAACAATTTCTGGTGCTAATGAACTTACTGATCCGCGCTATATTTTAAGTCGTATTTCCAAGTTTAATTAAAGTTTTATGATATGTTTTTTTTATTCAATTGTAAGGTTAAAGTACAGAATAGGTACAAAACCCCCTCCCCTCCCCAAGCCATTCTTAACATGGGGAGGGGAGGGGGTTAGTACCTTACAATTGAATGAAAAAAATAATTAAACGTTGAAATACGATTTAAAAAATAGCTTGAGTCACTCTCTGCATTAGCATCGAAAGTACAGAATAGTTAGAAAACATCCTCCCTCCCCATGTTAAGAATGGCTTTCTAAATAATGTTAATGCTTCAGTACTGTTCCTTGTCTGCTTAAGTTTAACTTTTGCTTAATGAATTGTTAGGTGAAAGTCCAGAATAGTTACAAACCCCCCTATTCCCATGTTAAGAATGGCTTTCTAAATAATAACGTCATTATTTCAGCAGGGTAGCTTCTCTGCATAAGTACCATGTTTTGCTTTTAAATTGTTAGTTGAAAGGACAGAATAGTAACAAAATACCGTCCCCATGTTTAGAATATCTTCCTTAATAACATTATTTCAGCACGGTATTTTCTATGCATACGTACTATCTATTTTTGTTTATTAAATTGTTAGGTGAAAGTATAGAATAGATGCAAAACTCCCTCCCCATGTTAAGAATAGCTTTCTAAATAACGGTATTATTTCAGCACGGTACCTTATGTGCATAAGTACTATCTTTCGTTTATTAAATTGTTAGGTGAAAGTATAAAATAGTTACAGATCACCCTCCCTTTCCCATGTTAAGAATGGCTTTCTAAATAGCATTATTTCAGCACGGTACCTTCTCTGCATAAGTACCATCTTTTGTTTATTAAATTGTTAGGTGAAAGTATAGAATAGTTACAAAACGCCCTCCCCATATTAAGAATGGTTTTCTAAATAACGTTATTATTTTAGCACGGTACTTTCTCTGCATAAGTACCATGTTTTGTTTATTAAATTGTTAGGTGAAAGTACGGTACTTATGCAGAGAGTGATCCGTGCTGAAATAATAACGTTATTATTTAAAAAGCCATTCTTAACATGGGGAGGGGAGGGTGTGTTGTACCTAATCTGTATTTTAACCTTACAATTGAATAAAAAAAAACATATAATAAAACTTTAATTAAACGTGGAAATACGATTTAAAAAATAGCGCGGACCACTCTCTGCATTAGCACCAAATATTATTTTACTTCGAAAAAAAAACTGTACTTTTACCAAACAATTTATAGTGTAAATAATTTAAAAAGTTCATATTTTCTTATATCGAAAAATTAAAAAAAAATTTTTTTTAATCGACTTCGACTCAAAAAGCAAGCGACACACTTTTTTTTTTTTTGCCTGATTTAATAAAGAAAAAAATGTTTAAATTAAAAAATTTGGAAGATAAACAAATGAATTAGAAAATGAAATCTTCTAATTCGTTTCGTCAAATCGTGGTGTGTGAAATGAATCGAACCGGAAGTTCAGTTCTATCAACAAAACAGGTTCGCACTAACGGCTTACAAAAAATATTTTTATTTTATTTAATATTTTTATAATTGGCGATGCAAATTTATTTTAATAACATAGAAACATCCCTCGACTCTAAAGATGGGTTCTCTGAAAATATCAAATAAATTGGTAATGTAGAAATATGGTTGTATCAACTTTGAACGAACCAAGAATTACATGTTTATATATATATAGATATAGAAATAGTAAAATACATGTAAAACATAGTTTATGGAAATAGTATATAGTGACACAAAATATAAAGAAAATAACTGACTGCGAAGTGAAATACCCGAACCATAACCTGTCGGGGGGGGGCGTCTGTTTTATAGGAAACGACGACGTCCCTTTCAAGCAAGAACAAATGCCTCATACGTTTTGAACATTATATCTTGGTGTTAGGCCGAAAACATTGTATGCGTGAATTTGTAAGAATTTGTTTCCTACATTTGCTGTAATTTCTATAATATTAAAATAGGTACACACATATGTGTGTACCTATTTTATATGCACACGCACATATAGATAGATAGATAGATAGATAGATAGATATAGAGAGAGAGGCGGAAGAGAAAGAGGAAAAAGAGAGAAAAGGGAAAGAGAGATGTTCAATAAAAGCTACATCCACGTGTGTGTGTGTGTGTGTGTGTGTGTGTGTGTGTGTGTGTGTGTGTGTGTGTGTGTGTGTGTGTGTGTGTGCTCATTAAAAAGACAGGTATCTGAACGTATGTCGTTTTAAAGGTATTAAATCCAAAAAAGTCTCTCGGCAGGTTCAAACGCGGAGACCCGAGGCGTCGCCAAAGTCGTTTTTATTGGACCGAAATGTACGCAATCGGCCTTCTAATTCAGCATCGTTAACAGCGTGTGAAATGGGCCAGTCAGTTGTGTGCGTTTAACAGTCTATGAAATGAGCCCTTGCTTGGCTATTGTGTCCACCGAGTAGCCGTGACGATCAGACACTGTCTTATAACCGCCGCCCGCCTCCCTTTTCTCTTGACAAACGCAGCCGAGCCGAACGGAGGCGAAGCGACCAGCAAAGATGTTTTTCAAGTGCATATCGACATCAAGATACAAACGACTCAAAAAAAAGGTTCGTCATAATCCTCGGCAGCCTTATATTATTAAGAGTGTAAAACTAGTTGACATGCAAATCAAAAGCTACGTTTTTACACTATGACGATAACCGGAATCATTTTTTGTTTATGTTTATTGTTTTAATTTTTACATCCATATTTTTTATGTGTTTTGTTGTTAAAATGTCTTAGTTTGACATAATCAACACTTTTAAAGTGGATGCGCCGATAATCATATATTTTGAAGAGATTATTTTAGAGATATGTTTTATATCGCATCATTATGGATTAAGCAACGTCGAAACACTGGAAATAGCGTTACATGATAACGTTTAACATTCTAAAATATTTTTTTTATTGTTCACATACATTTATTGAGACACGTGTTCTTTTGGGTTTTTGGGGTTTTCTTTTTAGAGACGGGAGACAATTTATCTATTCATATTTTTCTAATTATATCTACCTATTTGATCGATTTGATCAATGGTAGCTATACACTCCCTACTAGTTTCTATCTCTTCCTGTCTCTCTCTCTTTCTCTCTTTCTCTCTCTCATATATATATATATATATATATATATATATATATATATATATATTAGCAGTTCAGCCTGGCTTTGCTCGGGCCCTATGTACTGTTCATAACTTTATGTGCATATGTATATATACATAATAAAAGTTTGACTCATATCCGGATAACCTACATCTAAAATTTCAAGTGTTTAAACCCAGAATTGGCTGAGGAGTTTCGTGGAGTCTGCAAAGGCCAACACTATATTCAGACATGCAGCAAGATTTTTAATCAGGTTTTGGGAGAGAATTTGGCTACCAAGAGGTCAACAGTTTCTGTAAAATTTCAAATGTTTAGACCCAAAATTGGCTGAATAGTTTGCTAGAGACCGCAAACGGCATATCTTTTAAACTTTGACTCCTTGGCAGCCAAATTCTCGGCCAAAAACCTATTAAAAAGCTGGCGTTATGTCTGAATACATTTTATGTAAAATTTCAAATGTTTAGACAAAATATTGGCGGAATAATTTGGTAGAGACCGCAGAAGTCACTTTTTTTAACTTTGACCTCAATTTTTACCCCTAAACACTTATATATTCGTAAGTGCAGGGTGGCGCAAAAGTCACGCATATTTTTTAATCAGTATTAACTTTAACATTAAATAACTTTTTCTAATTTTTGGTCAGAATTTTTCAGATAAAACATTGACAATTTATCGTGGAAAAATTTAACACTGAGCAACGGACCAAAATTATTAGGCTTTATTTCGAAAATCTTTGTATCATAATCTTGACTCAAAGAGCCTATTATCGGTATTCTAATGTCAGACACGCTCCCAATCGGAGTATGATTGATCGTCTTGTGAAACGGTTTCGACAGGGTTGTTCAGTCAGGGATCTTCCCCGAACTAGCAGATCACGTTCAGTACATGCAGTTGAACATGTAGCACTCGTAGAGGACAGCATTACTGAAACCCCAGACACTTCAACTCGAAGACGGGCCACTCAGATTAAGGTGTTCAGAAGGTCACTTCAAAGAATTCTGAGGAAATTACACCAGTTTCCATACAAAATTCAAATGGTACAGGCATTGCAACCCTACAGATTTGCAATATCGCTTAGTTTATGCCGATCATATTCGGCAATTAACCATAGAACAAAATGAGTTCATCCTAAACTGATAGTGAATGACAATTTTTATCTGAACGGGTTCGTGGATAAGCAAAACTGGTTAATATGGGCTATTGAAGATCCAAGAACCGTTTATCAGCGTTAATTGCATCTAATAAAGTGCACCTATGTTAGGTAGTGTTACCTCTTTTTTTTTAAGATCAAAAAGGTGTCGCGGTGACGGTAACTGCACATCGCTATCAGCTAACGATTGAGAATTTTTTAAGGCCAGTTATTCAGGACAAACCGGAAATGTAATTCCAACAGGATGGAGTGACTGTCCGCACTGCCCGTCAAAGTATGGCGCTCTTAAGTGGATTGTTTCGCGAGCGATTGATTAGCAGATTTTCTGATTTTAACTTGCCTTCGTGTTCACTGGATTTGACAACCCCTGATTTTTTTCTTTTGGATTATTTTAAAGAAAGGGTTATATGTGAAAAATCTAAGAACAATTCAAGAACCTTAAAACAATATCAGACATGAAATTCGAGGAATAGAGACTGTTATTTTAAGAGGTGTAATGGAAAATGTCACAACTATAGTTCGTCTTCGTGAAGACGAAAATGGTGGTCATTTAAAAAATATAACTTTTTAAACTAATGTAAAAGATTACAAGGTAAAATGTATTATTTATAAGTAAACAGTTTTAAATTACTTTAAATATTTACGTTTTTATCACCTAAACAAATTAATGCGTGAGTTTTACTCCACCTTGTATATATAATTTGATATATTGACTTCTCTCTTTCACTCTGATTTAACTCAAAAACTTAAAATTTTCCAAACACACACACATACACACACACACACACACACACACATATATATATATATATATATATATATATATATATATATATATATACATACATACATATAAGAATGTTGAATTTTAATTTATTTTTTATTAGCGATTAATTTTTTTCTTTTTTTTATATTATTTTTATTATAAGGAGTTATTTACCCTTTTTTTACATTATTTTTCTTTGCCCACATTTTAGGACGTATTTTATGCACGTAGTAATTATTAATATATATGTGTGTGTATATATATATATATATATATATATATATATATATATATATATATATATATATATATATATATGCGTTGCAAACCCCGGACAAACATTTGTCTCGAAATATCAATTTACCCAAGCATAACAATTATAGATCAGTTGATGTAGCATAAAATTGTAACTATTAATCCCATTCAAGCGATTAACTTTTTTAACATTCCCAGAACCCCCTTTCCCCCATAAAAACGAGAACAACATTTCTCCTAGTGTCAATCCCGTTTTCACTGTCACTTACCCGAACACTAACGCCAAACGAATATCTGTAACTTATCACTTCGGAACGTTTAGCTGCCTATTAAATTGCTTATACCTTACTGTGACTCTCGCCAGGGGGACACAATACGCATTTAAGCTTTTCAATAAAGAATGCTGGTGTATCACAGGATTATTTTCATTTCTGGGTTGAGGGAAAATCATGGTGTGGCGCCATTGTTAAAATAGTCCCTAAAGAAGATTATGATTTACCTCTGATGGAACTTGGAAGCCATCTTGTATTTTGAAGTTGAACCGAATGATACTGCAATCAATGATGGCCAGAAAGAAATTCGCCTTTGTATTCTTAGTATCAGCTATACTTAAACTTCAATTTCTAGAAGTCTGTCTCTTAGAACTGTTTATTACTTAGTACTTATATCCGGTATGCCACATGTCCTTGCAATAAGCTACCATGGTGGAGTTAATAAAACTAGGTCGAATAAATAAAAAAATACAAATTATCAATTCTTATATTGAAAATCTTTAAACTATAAGCACACAGGCGTACAGACACACGCATACACACAAATAACAAACACACACACGCGCATATATATATATATATATATATATATATATATATATATATATATATATATATATATATATATATATATATATTATAAAGGGAATTAGACCTGGAGTCTAAAGAGCAAAGTTTTTTTTAATGTGTCAATACTTTATAATAATATGGCTCATACGAGGGGCGTGCAATGCCCCTGACCCACTTTCCATAGAAGTAGAGCAACGAAACTTGGCACAGTCTTTCTCTACATAGGAGCCATCCAGAGTATGCATTTCTCCCATCGTTTGATGCAGCTCTGGAGACCGTGTTTGTAGAACACCCCAGATTGATCCTCCAACGACGACGTGACTTCAGAAATCAAAGCTGCGTCATCTGGGAAACGCTTTCCTTTCAAAAACAATTTCATGGCTGGGAAGCGGTAAAAGTCAGAAGGTGCAAGGTCAGGAGACTAGGGAGGATGGGGCAGGATGTCATAACCACACGCCCGTGCTTCTGATCTGGCGACATGCAAGTTATGGACCGGAGCGTTATCCTGCAGGAGAAGGGTACCTTTGCTGATCTTGCCCCGCCTCTTAATTTTGATAGCGTCCTTTAATTTCCTCAATAGTGAAGCAGAATGGGCTCCTGTAATTGTGGTACCCTTTGCCAGGAAATCTGTCATCACTACTCCCTCCGAGTCCCAGAAGACTGTGAGCATGACCTTGCCAGCGGAGGGCTGCACCCTTGCCTTCTTTGGAGATGGTGAGTCCAAGTGCTTCCACTACATTGACTGGGCTTTGGTCTCTGGATCATAGTGATGGATCCAGGTTTCATCCTGTGTAATCTGTCTTTTGAAAACTTTGACTCATCTTCTTGGCACATCTCCAAATTCATCCTCGAGCACTCGACGCGTTCTCGCTTCTGGAATGGTGTGAGCAACCAGGGAATCCATCTGGCAGACACTTATGCATATGCAAATGGTCATGAATGATAGTTTTCACAGACCCTGTACTAATCTTGACATCTTGGGCTATTTGGCGAATAGTAATGCGCCGATCTTCCAAAATGGCAGCCACAACTTGACAAACAGATGCTTCATCAAATTGCAGAAGAGGGGGCGACCAGGTCTGTGAGCTGTTTCCACAGACTTCCGGCCATGTTTGAATTCACGATGCCAGCGTTTTACAAGGTCATATGATGGGGCATTATCACGATAAGTTTCTTTCATTTCATCAAAAGTCTCCTGTGGTGTGTGTCCTTTCAAATACAAAAATCGGATCACTGCTCGACATTCAACAGGCTCCATTTCACACCAGACTCAGTTTAAACACCTGTAAAACAGAAACCACAATTAGTTCATAGGTGTAATTTGCCACATAACCCGTAGACATATAAATCATGGTACATGCAAAATTTCAGCTAGATCAGACAACTGGAAGTGAGTCAGGAGCCTTTCTTATTGCACGCTCCTCGTAATACTATGGATATACAATAAGCTCAATAGGTATATTCTCCTAGAGCTATATTAATATTGATTGAGTTTGATTTTGATTTTGTTTGTTTTTCCTGTTGAAAAAGTATATATTTATTACTCAGTATGAAACACATATACAGGTGATAGTCCTTATTCCACGGAGTTTCAACGAATGTAAGGATTCTTCTCTTCAAAGGAATCTAAACTAATTAGCAAAACATATAGAAAGCGGGGCTAGAAGATTAGCTGGTTTTATCATTTCTGACACTGAATTCCATGATTGTGATCATAGAATGTAAAATACTGTTTGCAAAAAAAAAAGTTTGCATAAATTGTTTGTGCAAAGGGATGTTTGTAAAAATAGGGGAAAAAGAGAAAATGAAAAAAACAATACAAAAGATGATGGTGGACACTTTGTGAAAATTTGATCGTGTGCGGTTGTGATGAGAACCCCAAAAATTGTTATTAGATCTGTGAATCGGGGGAAGATTTGAATAAACGAACGGGTCGCAGGAACAGAATATGTGCGACACTGTTTGGCTTTCAGCTTCCATGGTGATTACGGCCTGTGAAAGCTGAAAGGTCAACAATATCGCACATAATCTGTGTTGTGGTCCTGTCGATAACGTGTTCGCTGAAAAAATTGTTATGCGAATTCTCGCCCAGCACGAGGCATTCTAATTTTTTTTTTTTTTTTTTTTTTTTGCTTTCAAAATTTTTCTTTCGGTTTCGCTTCTAACTGATGACACCCAGGTTCTGTTTTTTTTTTGTTGTTTTATTTAACCGTATTTTACAACCGCGCAACACGGGGCGCCCCTTCCTCCCGCTAGTTTTTCAATAAAAACTGAATTTCATAAAATATAAAACGTATTTGAAAAATCACAAAATATTAAAACTATAAACTAATGTGTTGATCGTCAATTTGAAATTGTCCATGCATGTTTATTTATATTTTCGTATTTGATTTCGGAACTTGTATTTTTTTTTATTTATGGAATTTCAGCCGGGCGTTTCCCGGGTGTTTGGAGGTGTATGTTGAGCAAAAAAAAAGCGGTTAATTTTTTAAAACTTTGACCCCTATTATGACCCTTTAAAATTTATTGTTTTGGGCTCAAATCTAGTTATTAAGTTAGATCCATGCCCAAGGAACCTATATCTAAAATTTCAAGTGTTTAGACCCAAAATTGTTGGAGTTTGGTAGAGTTCTTAATGGTCAAATCGTTGAACTTTGACCCCTTAATCCCCAAATTTCTGGCCAAGAATAGGTCACGTCGATTTTCACAAATCTCAGTACTCTGTATATCAAATTTCGAGTTTTATTTTGCCTCTGCCGTCAATGACTGGGCTATGAAAACATTTTTACTGCACGGCTAAAAATTAATACATGAACCAATAGCCACTACGTTATGCATTCGTAATGCCGGCGTTCGACCTTCACCTGGCAAATTTCATTTTTTTCAAATTTCACACGTTGGCGCCGATTTTTCGGGCTAAAACCCAAATATAAAGTTTTGCATGGATTCAAATACCTTATATACGCAAATATAACGCAAGTATAAATCATGTAGAATATCTGCATGAATATAATTACACGTAATACTTAACTAAAGATGATTATCCCATTAGAAAACCGAAGCAACTCATAGGGAATATGCAAATTAGCTAGATCTTTGGCTAGTGAATGCAATTCCAAAACCAAACTCCTATCCTTACATCATCAACGCTCTGATCCCCATCTGGCATCAATTGTGATGGATAGCTCTCGTCTGGGTGAGGCCCCGTGTTTTGACAAGCTTCTTTTCTCTACCCTGCAACCTCTCTCCCACAGAAGAGACGTTGCGAGCCTATCCTTATTTTATCGTTATTTCCATGGCAGATGCTCGTCTGAACTCCAATCTCTGGCTCCCCCTCGCCTTTTTCAACTCAGCATAATGAAGGAGGGTCTTTAATGATTTTGGGGTGCTTTCTCGTCAGCTGGGACCCTAAAGTTGCAAGTAGTGAAAGGCCGGCAAACATCATCGTATTTCTTCTAAAACGGTAATAAAAAAATAAAACAAACACACACACACACACACACATATATATATATATATATATATATATATATATATATATATAAGTTCAAATTCATTGCACTAAAGAACAATATTCTTTCAAAAGTACTCAATACGTAGATAGAGCTTTGATAGGTAAAATTATATAAACATTAGAAAAGTCCTAAGCGGATCAAAATACGTTTCGATGTTAACAATGTAGTCAAAGTTTAAAGAATTATTATAAATGGGTTCAATACGTATTTTAGGTTGGAGCAAGAGTCGAACCCCTAAATACGTCCTTCATACAATCAAAAATATTCAATTTTGCTAAAAACTGTATAAAAATAGACGAGTACTTGTTTTAAGTCATGAGCTTAGAAAAGTGTACTTTGTTGAAGTTAAGTCCTTTTACTGTGGTTTATAATTTGATCAACCGTTTTAGGATCAGTATTGTGTTGTCATATTAAAATTAGAGATAAAACAAATAAAACGCAAGCATCGAAGGGTTTCTGTGAAAAAAAATTAAATATGACAATTATCTTTTACGTTTTTAGTGTATAAACATAAACATAAACACCTTACAAACGTAGACGATTATTGATCGCTTATTTCACGTTCCTATGTTTAATAGCGTAACACGAATACATACACAAATATACAAACAATCAATATTGTGCCCTTTAATGGTTCTTTTGAATCCCAAATTAAGCAAAAGCATAGCATATTGTGAAAACTATCTTAAAATAGAGCGTGCACGACTGATAATGATCGTTATAATTTGTTATGAGTTTGGCTTATCGTTACGATTACTGTCTTCAATTCTCTTCAATTCTACTTAGACGAAAGTAGTTGGGTTTTAACATTATCCTTTGTTTAAACAGTGCTTTGTAAAATAATAATGTCATTTTTAGAAGAAGAAAAAAAAACATTCTTACCATGGATAGTGATAACTGGAAATTAAAGGAAGACAGTAATTATAAGGATAACTCAAGTTCGTATTATTTACGTCTCATGTAACTGAATATTAAACAAAATGTAAGAATAGTGGTTGCACGGTTGAAATCATGGGCTTTAAAGGTGTTGTATTTTGGAATCAAACTTCCATAAGAAAAATTATATAATGATTAGAATTTGTTGACGATTGACCTATAGGTAAATGCCATTAACACCAGATATTCCTGCGTGACGTGAAATCAATGGATAAAGCTAAAGTATATATGTTTTCGTAAATTTCCCATTGGTTATCCTCGATTTAAAATATAAAATAGTTGGATAAAATCCAATTTTTTATGCATGTTTTGTAGAAATATTCTTGTAGTACTGACACGTCCTTCCTTATTCGATGGATCATACCTGATAACATATCAACGACCATGATGTTAGAAGTATGACGATACGAGTACAACCGGACCGTTCCCCGTATACATTACAGGTCAGTTACTAAACTTGTAACTGCTTACATTGTTCATTTTCGGTGATAAAGCGTTTTATACGTCTATGGTGGCCATTCGAGTTATTAAATACGTTCGTTTAGTATTAAAAAGGAAGTTGAATATAAAATATCGGTAAGTTGAGAAACGAATAACACACGTCAAAAGGAATGAGCGAAACTTGTCCTGTTCATGAACTTATAAAATAAATAGACATTGAATTAAGAGAGTAAAATGTATGCAATGTAATTTTACTATTGCTCCTTTCAACTGTCTACTCGACTTTAACTCGAAGTCAGCAATAATATACGTACAAAATTTACGTCGTACAATTAAAATCGAAACGGATTCTATCAAACTGGTTCAAAACGATTTTTAGATGTTGACCGCTAAAACGGGCACTAATTTTTGAAAACTGATTTTAAATATCAATTTAAATGAATGGCTCTCGTTTTGGGGAGGCTCCATGTTTTGACAAGCTTCTGGGTGTGACCTTTACTCCTGATCTAAAATGAAATATGCACATCAAATCCGTTGCCAAGATCGCTGGTAAAATGATGGGATCCTTCTATCGATCAAGTAGATATATACCTGCTGATGCCATTCTCTACCTATATAAGAGTCAGGTACATCCAAGGATGGAGTATTGCTGTCACATCTGGGCAGGAACTGCGAGGAAAACTTTATCATGCCTTAACAGAGTTCAGAATAGACTTCGTAGCTTAATGAGGGATGCCTTTTTATCTTCCCTGCAACCTCTTTCTCGCAGAACAGATGTTGCGAGCCTGTCCCTGTTTTATCGTTATTTTCATGGCAAGTGCTCATCTGAGCTCGAATCTATCGCCCCCCCCCTCGCCAAACATTTATGAGAAACACTCGTCTGGCTGAAAACCCTATCAATAAATGCCCCCCTCTTTATCTGTGCCTAAACCTAAACGTAGATTCCATGAACAAAGCTTCTTTCTTAGAATTGCACAGCTGTGGAACTCTCTTCCGTTTACCTGCTTTCCAGTTGACTACAATATGGCCATCTTCAAGTCCAACGTAAACAAGTTCTTGTATGAGCCGTTCCCCTTAAGTAATCCAATTTATCAAATTTACACTTCTAACGATTACTATGATATTGTCCCTTTTTGTATACTCTTTAACCCTTATACTCGAGTGGACTCTGGGCCTTGATAAGTGGTGATTCCTTTGTAAAAAAATGTTTGTAGCAAAATTTCACACTTTCACTGTTGACATCGATAAGCTTTCTACTTTAATATTTTCTTCCTTCAGACTGCTAAACTTTGGAATACTCTCCCTGTTTCCTGCTTCCCTGATTTTATTAACGTGCAGTAGTTCAAATATAATGTGGATATCTCGCTGTTCCACTCACCACGGTTCACTATTAGACACAAATCCAAATAGTAGCCCCCCACGTTCCAAGTGACAATATCCCTTGTTTGGGGTGAAAAAGGTAAAAAAAAATTAATAAATAAAAATAAAAAATAGATAAATAAATAAATAAATAATAATAATAATAATAATAATAATAATAATAATAATAATAATAATAATAATAATAATAATAATAATAATTTGTATTACTATTACTATGAAGTAAGGTACATCTTTATTTTCAGATATTTTTTGTTACAGTAATCGCATCTAATCTAACTGATCATATTGGATTTTCGAATAAATCTGTTTCGCGTAAGGAATTCATATGTGAACTATATTTAGTTTCATTTAGTTTTATGCAAAGAGGGTTTTAGGAAGAATAATATGGGCACATATCAAAAATTCAAATAATTTGGATTACGTCAAATTTAATACATAATCAGTACACACCAAGTAAGAAAGAATCCCAGAGTTTTAATTTGCATAATCGGTAAATTAAAAACCTTTTCTAGAACCAAAATCATGTAATAACTTTGACCCAGCACATTTTGAAACTTAATTTAGGCTATGCATATATTTTTGTATGCTTCATTTTAAAATGAGTTATCTATTTTGCTTATTTTTATTTATTTTAGATGATTATTTAAAAAGGCTTCATATTAGAAGTGGTCTAGGAGAATTAATATTTAAATAGATTATAGCAAATAGCGTTATTATATTGCCAATAACACAGTACCACAATAACAAATAAGAATCGGTTTGTCAAAATCGATGTTAAATTTTCCGGCTTAAATTCTATTTGGGCCTGACTTTGAAAATCCAACAGTGTCTTTATAGGTTAAAGCGTTTATTGTTTATGAACATCAACTAAATACATAAATTATCAATATTAAAACATGGGAGAAGAGTAAATAATTTTAACACCTTGTATTAATCTTTCCTTTTAGTCATGAGAGTCACATTTTCTCAGCCGTAAAATCACCCCATCAACAAAACACAGGTACATTAAATATGCACGAAACAAAAACCAATGGAATATAGACTTAACAGGTGGAAAACCTTAACGCCAACAACTTTACTTTTGATTGCTGAATTTTAATAAAATTGAAATCGTTTCGTTTAATGTAAAATGCTTTCTGGTTCCACAGTAGATGATGCGTCACACAGAGTTTGAAAACCGTTGCACAACATTGCAAATGTTGCTCTTGGTTTAATACTTATACAAGCTCTGACGAATATGCAATAATATCAATAATTAATAAATTAAAATTCAATTTGTTTATATTGATTAATTGATTATAGGAAATATGATGACATAACACAATCAGAAAGCAAGTCACAAATTTTAGAAAATCAAATATTTCACGAACAAATTAATGTTCAAAGAAACGATTTCCATAACTTTTATAAAATTTATATTCTTCACATATGCAAATTGTTATTTGACGAAGAATATGCGTATTTCTGTATAATTCGACACTGCATCCTATACACTTTTTTTTACATAGGCATCACCACATTATCAAGGCCAAGAGGCCACTCAAGGATTAGCAAATTAACAATAAAACATTTCAGAATATCGGGCAACTTGACAGATTATGCATTATCAACGCACATTATGCTGTCAAAGAAACTCTATAAACATATTTATTTCATAAATAATATATTACGATCATTTCGAAACTTTTAATGTTGGTCCTTGAATTGATTATGGTGAACCAAACAAACAGTAATTTTGAAAAGTATATTGGACAATGTAAACCGATGCTTTTTTCATGGTAAATGAAACTGACAAAGAATCAATGCGAGTATTCAATTTGAGATCAATCAGTAAAAAACAAAAACTGTGAATACCATGACATTTTTAAATGATATATTTTTTCTAAAAATGTTCAACCCCTTGAAAGTAAAAATTTGCATTATTAAATATTTCCTCACCAACTGAGCAATCTCTCCTTGTAACACAATCAATTATATACAAAAGAAACATTTTAATATCTTGAAATACCTTAATTCCAAGATCTGGAAAGTTATCAAATATTCTACGCGTCATTTTAAATGTTCATATTTGGGATTAAAGTGGACATCCACATCTAATTTATTAGATTGTTTCAAAAGTTTGTGAACACTTGCAAAAATTTAAATTTTATTCGCCAGTAATCACAAAAAAAATTAACCCTAAAAATAAAGCCATCTTTTTCCAAGACTTTCTGCCATCGATATGCAAGCTTTCGGTTCAGCCGGCTTCGAATCAAAGAATTCTTGACACGCTTCCTCGACTTCATCAAACGCGTCGAATCGGCAGCACTTCAGAAAGTGTTGCATTGAACAGAAAAGGTTGTAATCTGATAGAGCACAGGTTGGATGTTGCAAAATCCCAACGCTGTCCAGTTCTTCAAATTTGTCTTTGGTCTTCCTGGGTTGGCAGTAACGAACCAAAACTTGCAGCTCAATTTTATCAATTGTCATCTGCAATAGAAAAATGAAGATCATTATAACAATAAAATTCAATTTTTCGCAAGTGTTTACAAATTTTGGAACAATCTAATAGCAGTTTAGTTAACAAAATTCAATTCACTTTTTGTCGATAAAATAATTATACGAGCATAGTAGCATCTAAATTTAATTAAAAGAAGAAACAACAGGACGCGCCTCTTCTAACCGTCGGTTGTTCATGAGGTATGTCAACGAGATGATGGCTCGCATCGACACCGAGCAATTCGTATTACCTGGTGTACGTATGTGATTTGAAATATCGAATCGCCGTGGTCTAAGGAAAAAAGCATAGTGTTCCTTGCGATCACAATATAAGCTTGAATAGTTCAGTAGATGACGATTTTGGCAGAGATCGTATGGTTTTCTTTCATTTCCACATTATTATCTAATTGTATTCTTTAAACATCAGCTTAGGCTTAGTAATAGAAAGATTACACTCCATAAAAAAGTGTGTACACGTTGTGAACTTATGCGTACAAAAGGGAATAAAGTATCATTTTTATAGCATTTTCGCCCCAAAAAGGCACAGTGCAACTTTGATGTAAGGGCTACTATCTGGGATATAATTTGCAGAGATGCCATGTAGGGAGTTAAGCAGCAAGCTTCCTGTTTATATTACACTTGAACCTCTGCATATTAGTACAGTCAGGGAAGTAAGGACCCGGAAGGGAATTCAGAAGTCTAGCAGTCCGAAGGATAAAACTATTAGAGCAGAAGTTGTTGGGGTAACTAGGGATCTCTTATTGTGTAGGGATGTGATTTTGCTGCTTTTTGGGGTTTGTCGGGAGTATTTACTCCTAGAGAATACAAGGGCTTGTAGTTCATCAAAGCACCTACCATTAAAATACTAGTAAAACAGATAGAGGGATGCAACCTTTCATCGATTGGACAGTGATTTAAGCCTACCTGACAATGCGGGAGATATTAGGTTGGCGACTCTCTTTTGAAACCTGTCTAAGAGTAAGAGACTAGTAGTATATGCATCAACACAAATGTAGCAACAATACTCCATACATGGGCGAATGAGAGATACAGGATACTCTGACGCATAAGTAACTTTCTAATCCACTAGACACCCCACCTTCTTTGCAGCAGCCTTGGCGGTGTCCTCAATGTATATGTTCAAATTCATGTTACCTATGCACTTAAAGCTAATGAGTTTGAACGATATACTTTCAGGTAATATATCATTAGCCATAAAGTCTCTTAGAAATTATTAAAGGAAATAAGCCTGGTGTTGGCGGCATTGAATGTTACTATCCATTTTTTCATTATTTTACTTCAGACTGGAGGTCTTCCACTAGGGTTTCCGCCATTGTCTTGAATATGTGTTCATTTGTTTCCCCTCGTGTCTATTATAGAATGGGATGTGTTAAAAATATCAATGTCCGACAGTCTAAAAGAGTTATCTGCTCTTGTTCCAAGAAAATTATGTAGGGATTTTCTCCATTTGTACTTTTTTTTTTCTTCGAATGTAAATAAAAGAGAACGTCTCGTTCGGATGTACTCTAAGCTAACAATCTATAGTTCTGGTTATTTTTTACTATGTAGTATAAAGTTTGAAACTCCAGATAGATCTGGTGAATGGGTTTACATAGCTCATAGTTTAAATGACCCATTCACGATGAGAGAAGCACTTTCCGGTTCTGAGAAAAATGAATGGATGAAAGCAATGGAAAATGAAATTTCCTCCTTACATATTAATAAAGTATGGGATCTTACGGAATTGCCCAGTGGACGAAAAGCTATTGGTAGCAAGTGCGGCACAAGAGGCTGTTTGGATGCAGCGCTTCAAGGTGCTTTATTAAGGACCTCAGTTACACCAACACTTATCTACGAGGATAATCAGTCAACAATATGTATGGCAAAGAATCCACGGAATCATAGAAGGGCCAAATATGTTGACATTAAATTTCACTATATTCGAGAGCAGGTGGAAAAGAACACAGTTAAACTGGAGTACTGTCAGAGTAAAGATATGGTAGCAGACATATTAACAAATGGACTTGTGAGCACACAGTTTGTGAAGCTCAGGGAACTGTTAGGTCTTAAAGAACTGGAAATGTTTACTGTCGCAATTGAGGAGTGTTAAAAATATCAATGTCCGACAGTCTAAAAGAGTTATCTGCTCTTGTTCAAGAAAATTATGTAGGGATTATCTCCCTTTGTACTTTCTTTTTTTTTTCTTCCAATGTAAATAAAAGAGAACGTCTCGTTCGGATTTTAATCTAAGCTAACAATCCATGGTTTGGGTTATTTTTTACTGTGGAGTATAAATGTTGAAACAAGCGAGTTATGTACATTTGTCTAACCGTTTGATTATTTCTCTTCATTGGTTATGGGCCCAGATACGCCTTGAAAATAACAGAACACGTGTGACGGTTTATTTATTTATTTTTTTATTTTTGATTTTTTTTTTTTTGTTCAGCCATATTCAGTTTTGTTTTAGTGAAAGTTTAGTATTGCTTTTAAATGTACAATGGCGATGGAAACAAAACTTAGTCACTTGGTGCCACTGAATGGTACAAATTATAATATTTGGAAGGTCCAATGTAAAATGGCTTTAATTAAGGATGGTTTATGGAACATTGTTAATGAAACGGAAATCGTTCCCGATAAACGAACAAATTCTGCATCGCACGTAAAATATTTATCAAGAAGGGACCGTGCATTAGCGACGATGGTGCTATCTGTCGAAACTTCACTTTTATATTTACTTGGAGACCTTGACGATCCCGGAAGAAATTGGCTAATCAGTTCCAAAAGAAGACGTGGGCGAACAAGTTAGTATTGAGGAGAAAATTATATTCTCTTAAATTAAAAGACGGCGATTCCGTACATGAACACATCAAAATATGGAAATATTTGATGAATTAGCAGTCATTATCGATTCAATTGATGAGGAGGATAGAGTTGTTCATCTTCTGGCAACTCTCCCAGACTCTTATAATATGTTGGTAGCAGCACTCGAAGCAAGCCAGGACGTTCCTAAATGGGTGTTAGTCACTGAACGATTGCTGTATGAGGAAACGAAGATTAAAGAGAGGGAACTAAATGATACCGAATGTAAAGCCATGGCGTCTAAACACCACGTTAGCAAAAGGGGACCAAAGTGTTATCACTGTGCGAAGAACGGACACATTAAACGTGACTGTAGCTTACTTAATAATAACGGCAATTTCAAGTCGAACTCTCGGAAAAAGAAAGTTTTTTTTCACTAAGAAAATACAGGGTGAATCAAGTGACTCTAGTGATTTCGTTGTTGGACTCCTCACACATCATGCGTTATTATCCAAGGATAAAAGGAGCAACTGGATCGTGGACTCCGGAGCAACATGTCACATGTGTCATGATGTTGAGAAATTCAGAAAATTGGATGTAACAGAGGAAATTACTCTTGGTGACGGATTCTCTGTTGAGGCACTAGGAACAGGAACAATAGAACTGAATGTGATTATATACCAGATGGGAAATACCAAAAATGCAGATTATATGATACGTTATATGTTCCTAAATTGTCTTACAATTTATTAAGTGTTTCTAGAGCCACTAAATCTGGAAAAACATGTATTTTTGATAACTTAGGATGTCAAATACTGGATAACAGACAAAAAAATAGTGGCTACAGGTTCAAACATTGGGGTCATCTTTTATTTAAACTGCAGTGACGTAAATGAAGCAACCCATGCAGCGAACTCCTGCTTAGGTAGTATCACAAAAGAGGAGATTTGGCATAGACGTTTTGGCCACCTTGGCGAAAATAGTTTACAAAAACTAGTAAAGGACCAGCTCGTAACTGGCCTTGACTATGATGTAACCAAGGATATAAACTTTTGTGAACCTTGCGTGGATGGAAAACACCATCGTTGCTCATTTCCAAAATCTGGTGGAAAGCGAGCCACTCATCTCCTAGGAATCGTGCATAGCGATATTTATGGAAGGATGGAGGCAAAATCGCTTGGTGGCGTTGAATATTTCATAACATTTATTGATGATAAATCAAGATTTGTTTGGATATACGTGTTCAAGCACAAGAGAGATGCCTTTAAAATGTTCCTGGAATGGAAAGCCATGGTTGAGAAATTAACTGGGCATAATATAAAAACCCTACGCACTGACAATGGTGGAGAATACACTTCAAGAGAATTTGAAGATTATTTGAAAAGGGAGGGTATTCGACATGAATATACTGTTCCCAACCCTCCAGAGCAAAATGGAGTAGCCGAAAGAATGAATCGAACATTAGTGGAAACAGTGCAGGCAATGTTATCAGATTCGAAGCTGCCTAAGAAATTTTGGGCGGAGGCATTATCCCCGGCTTCATATATTCGAAACTAGAGCCCAACAACTGCTGTACAGGGTATGACACCATATGAAGTATTGAAGGGTCGCAAACCTAATGTGAAACATTTACGCATTTTTGGATGTAATGCTTTTGTCCACGTACCAAAGGATGAAATATTTAAAATGGATTCCAAAGCAAAGAAATGCATATTTCTTGGCTATGATATTGGCGTAAAGGGGTACTCTATGACTCTATGATACCAGAAAATCTAGAGTATTCCATAGTAGAGATGTCATATTTAATGAAACAGGTTCAATAGCTGAACAGGAGGAAAAGGAAGTAGCAACCCCATCTCCAGTAGAAATTAAATATCAAGACAGCTATGATGATGATGATGATGATGATGATGATGATGATGACAACTTGCAGGAGGTGGAAGGACCTAGTGAAAACACACAGGAAACAGTACCTCAAAGATCAAGAATAAATAAAACTCCAGATATATATGGTGAATGGGTTTACATAGATCATAGTTTAAATGACCCATTGACGATGAGAGAAGCACTTTCCAGTCCTGAGAAAAATGAATGGATGAAAGTGAAATTTCCTCTTTACATATTAATAAAGTATGGGATCTTACAGACTTGTCCAGTGGACGAAAAGATATTGGTAGCAAGTGGGTATTTAAACAGAAGTATGATGCTGATGGAAACATGGAGCATTATAAAGCTCGACTGGTAGCTGAAGATTTTCTTCAGAAGCACGGAATTGATTATGACGAGACCTTTTGCCCAGTCGTCACATTCGAATCTGTGCGAACTGTTATTGCGTTAGTAGCACAGCATGACCTGAAGCTACATCAATTAGACATAACCACTGCATTTCTAAATGGTCAACTTACGGAAGAAATCTACATGAAGCAACCAGAGGGTTTTAAAGTTGAAGGAAGAGAACATCTTGTCTGTAAACTGAATGTTGGGATGAAACATTGGATTTTCAGCTGAAAAAGATGAACTTCAAGCAGTTGGTGAATGATCCCTGTATTTGCATACAATATTCAGGGGGAGAAATCTTTATCGTTTCTGTTTATGTTGATGATATCATTGTGGCAAGCAAATCCCCAACTAGTGTTCAAGATTTTGTGGAAACTATATCGAAAATTTTCAAAATCAAGGACATGGGAAAACTGCATCATTTTTGGGGTGTTCAGGGAAAATATGGAGTGGGCAACCAGCATATACAGCAGAAGTCATGAAAAAATTCCAGATGGAAAATTCAAAACCTGTATCAACTCCAATAGATGCTGGGACAAAATTAATGAAGACAACTGAAGTAAGCTGGTTAACAAAGAATTATATCAATCAACAGTTGGAAGTCTGCTGTATCTGTCAACAAGGACATGACCTGATATTGCCTATGCTGTCGGAAATGTTGCAAAATTCTGCTCTCAGCCTACAATGGAACACTGGAAGTCTGTAAAGCATATCTTTCGTTACTTAAATGGTACACGAGGATACGGTTTATTGTATGACAAGGAGAAAGCTACCAATCTCCAGGGGTACTTAGATGCAGATTGGACTGGTGATTTAGATGATAACAGATCAACATCTGGTTATTTGTTTAAATTAAGTGGAGCTGCTGTCAGCTGGAGAAGTAAAAGGCAAACTTGTGTTGTCAACAGCTGAAGCTGAATACATGGCATTAGCAAGTGCGGCACAAGAAGCTGTTGGGATGCAGCGCCTTCAAGGTGCTTTATTAAGAACCTCAGTTACACCAACACTTATCTACGAGGATAATCAGACAACAATATATATGACAAAGAATTCACAGCATCATGGAAGAGCCAAACATGTTGACATTAAATTCCACTATATTCGAGATGAGGTGGAAAAGAACACAGTTAAACTGGAGTACTGTCAGAGTAAAGACATGGTAGCAAAAATATTAACAAAATGACTTGTGAGCATCCAGTTTGTGAAGATCATAGA
>NC_136483.1:131444636-131452136 GCF_053919585.1 Euprymna scolopes | reverse complement strand
AAAATAAATAAAAGCTAACGTGAATTAAGATTAAAGTTAAGGTACCATTGTGGACCCTAACCCTTTTTTTAAAAAAAATTATTAAACTTTGTGACATATTTACATTCAATGGAGGTCAGGCGCGAACGAACACCCCATAATTTCATTATACCATATTTCTTCAACCTGAAACATAATCATCAAAGTATACTTACGCAAATAGATATGAAAAGTTTTTGTTAAAGTTTGTGCCATATTTCCATAGAGTACAGGCGTGAACGCAGACCCCACAATTTTATTATACCATCCCAATTTAAGTTGAAACATACTTATAAAAGTATTCTTATGTACATCTATATCAAAAACACTTGCAAACTTTTTTTTTCCTTTTTTTATTTCCATACTTTGTGGGCCAAGCGCGAACGCAGACCCCACAATTATTATGAACCACCGTTCTGCCAGATCAAACATACCCATTCCTGATCCTCCATACATCTTCTATCATTATATGTGATCATTTTGTAAAATAGTCAACCATATAGGAGCCTATTCGTGACCACACACACACACACATACACACGTTCAGCTATATATATATATATATATATATATATATATATAACTACTTAATTTACTCACATAAAATTAATATACGAAAGTATAGATTTATGCGTAAACTTTAAGTATTTACTTCAAAAGTGCTCAATACGTAGGTAGAGCTAGTTAGTAAGTTATAAATATAGGACTCTTCAGGCTTATGTGTATAAGCCTGAAGAATCCTAGAGTGGATGAAACGCGGAATATTCAGTGTAACTTAATCGCCATATACATTTTATAACTTACTATATATATATACATATATATATATATATATATATATATATATATATATATATATATATATATATATATATATATATATATATATATGAGGAATAAAATATTAAGCTATTTATAGAATAAACTTAATGGGCGAAACATTTTTCGTATAAGTCACACTCCTAAATAGTATAGCATATCTAATAAATATCTGTTGTCATAAAACTATACACCTAGGAATTAACTCCTACTTTGGTGCCGTAATGTTCCATTGCCATGGCTCCATTTTCCCAGGCATTACTTTCTCTTTTGCCAGTAATATAATGTATCTGTTCACGTTTCATGATATCACGCTTCCAGATATTTTTTCTCAATTTGTGGTGTGTTTGTTCTGCAATCATGGTACCATCTTCCCAATGATTAACTTTTACTTGTGGGGCAGAGTTTATGCTTGCTAAACATGCTTGAGTTATTGTTTTATTAAAAATAAAACAAATACTGACTTGTGTTCAATTAATTGTATTCACTCAGTCGTTGACAGTATTGTGTTTCCTGATTTATGACTGAAACATACTGAGTATGTGATCAAATTAACAACTAAAACTAAGTCTTTTTTACTGATTGTACAACTCGTCACTGTTTTATATGTAAGCAATGCTTATTTACCTGAAATTTGGGATGAACAAGTGTCATGTTTTCAAGAGTCAGTTTATGTTACTTTATTGAACCGAGAAGCGATGAGGCGAAACCACCTGCAAACAATAAATATATTCATCGGGCGCGAAACCCTGACCGATTTCTCTCACGTCTGGGATCAGAGATCAGGGAGAAAATGGCCGAAAGATTCAATTCAATCTGAATATCAAATTGCCATTCGATTAGAGACCAAATATCTTTGCAAAAGAAAAGTCCATTGATAACTTTGTGCCATGTGAAATCCGGTGTGCCGAGATCAAATCTTAATGGATATATACTGGTTATTTTTTTAAATTCAATTTTCACCCCAAACAAGGCACAGTGCTACTTTGAAGTAGGGGGCTACTATCGGGGACATACTTTGCAGGGGCATTATGAAGGGAGATCAGCAGCAAGATGCTTGTTCACATTGCACTTGAACTTCTGCATGTCAGTACAGTTCGGAAAGCAGTTCTGGGGAAGAAATGATTGGAGTAAAAGGCTTTCTTACACCTAGGGATCTCTACTGTAAAGGGGTGGGACATAGTTGCTTGTCGGGTTTGTCGGGGATAGTCACGTCGAGGGGTTACAAGTGCTTGTAGTTCGTCAGAGCATTCACCATTAAAGTATTTGTAGAACAGGCAGAGAGATGCAACATTTCGTCGATGGGACAGAGGCTGAAACCTAGATGATAGCTCAGGTTATCAGCCTATCAGGTTAGCGACTCTCTTTTGAACACTGTTCAGGAGTGAGAGACAAGCAGCAGATGCACCAGCCCAAATGTGACAACAGTACTCCATACATGGGCGAATGGTGGCCTTATAGAGGTGCAGGTTACTTTCAGGTGTAAGTAGTTTTCTAGCACGGTAGAGAGAACCCACCTTCTTTGCAGCAGCCTTAGCAATGCTCCCAATGTATCTATTCCAGTTTATGTTCCCTGTAAACATTAGACCGAGGAGTTTAAAAGAAGTAATTTCAGGTAATGTGTTCTTGGCCATTGCTATTGGTGGTAGAGAAGGTTTCTTGGAATTATTGAAGGAAACAAACATAGTCTTGGCAGCATTGAATGTGACCATCCATTTTTGCCCCCATTCCACTACAGATTGGAGGTCATCCTCTAGTGTTTCTGTCATGTTCTTAGATATGTGTTCATTTGTTTTCCCTTCATGCCTGTTATAGAGAGTAGTGTAATTGGCAAATATACCCATCTCTGAAACAATTCTATCAGGGAGGTCATTTATGAATATCAAGAATAATAAAGGTCCAAGGATAGACCCCTGAGGTACTCCCGCATTTATATCATATTGTTTAGATGTACGACCGTCGATGACAACCTGGATTTTTCTCTTACTTAGGAAGGATTTAATTACATTTTGTATTCTTCCAGTGATACCATATGATGTAAGTTTCCTTCGAAAACCATCGTGCCATGCCCTGTCAAAAGCCTTAGATATGTCAATGGCTACCGCTCTACCTTCCCCTGTTTTGTTCAGTGAACGGTATATACGTTCAGAGACTACAGTTGAGATATTTGCTGTTGAACGGGCGTGCCTAAATCCATATTGTTTTTCGGTCAGGAGTTTAGCAGCTGTTAGGTGTTGGACTAGGGCTTGATTTACTAAGGACTCAAATATTTTGGCGAAAAGCGGGAGGTGACTAATGGGGCGATAATTTAGTGGATCAGTTCTTTCCCCAGTATTCTTGAAGACTGGTACCACAGAAGCGGTTTTCCAGCAGTTGGGAAAGCAAGATTCGTTAAGGTATTTATTGTAAAGTTTGGAGAGAATTGGAGCGATCTCAGCAGAGCATTTTTTAATAGCACATCCGGGATGAGATCGGGTCCACATGCTTTTGAGGTGTCTAGGTTTTTATGATACTATGTACCTGAGAGGGGGTGATTTTCAAATCGTCTAGTGTGGTGTCTGTCCGCAAAGAAAAGTCGGGGAGAGAGTGGTGTGCCGGGTCCAGTGTGGAGTTTGAGGCAAACCGACTGGCAAGCAGATTAGCCTTGTCGGTTGCCGTGCAAGCATCCTCATAATTGTTTGATAGTGGGGGAATCGTTGACTGCCCGTTATTTACTATACTGTTGTAGATTTCCCAGAAATCACGAGTTCCTAATTTCTGTGTTTCGATGCGTTTTCTGGTGGTTTCAGTGTATTCTGTCTTAGCTGTAGCTATTTCTTTCTTACAGTTACTTCTAGCTTCTACATACTGTTTGACCTGGACTTTGTGGAACGCATGCTGCCTTTGAGCAATGGCAGCTGTACAAGCAGAAATAAACCATTGGGGAGAGTGGGTTTGCTATAGAATTTCCGTGTGGGAACATGTGCTTCAATTATAGTTTTAAATCATTCAGTGGTCTCATTCGCACATTCTGCTGCTGGAAGAGAAAAGATATTTCGACATGGGCCATCTCTAATGAGTTCCCAGATGGCTTCCCAGTCAGCCTTTTTGTAATACCTCGTTGTTTTGAGTAGTGGGTCTTCAGTTTTAGAGTGAGAATTTAGGGTGATTTCTACCATTATCACAGCGTGATCAGCATTTTCGAGTGGGTTCTGGGCATTTGTTGTACAATCATCGGGAAATGTTGTCAGAAATAGATCTAGAAGTGAGGCATGTTGATCTTGCTGGTCTGGGAAACGTGTCGGAAATGTAACCGTCTGAGGTAGGGAATGAGATATGGAGAAGCTATGTGTTGTGCTACCAGCTACGTCTCTGTAATTAGAGAATCCAAGCCAGTTACTGTGGTGGACATTGGAGTCACCAAATACATGTACTTTTGCGCTTGTATTGAGGGAGAGTGCTATATCCATGCTGTCAGAGACTTTGTTTATTAGGGTACAGTCCTGGATTGAGGGAGAGCAGAAGAGAAAATAAAAGTAGCTAATATTATGTTGCATATTTAGCCTAGAGCACATTAAGGCCTGGTCGTCTGATTCTAGTTTTATTTCTCTAGTCAAGGGGAGGGTGTTACGAATATGCATATGTCTGTCTGAGTCCTTACGGCAGAGTGGGAGATAACCAGGCATGTTAAAGTGGTTAGATGGAATGGAGGAGTATAGGTTAGTTTAACTTAATGCTAAGATATCCGGGTGTTTACAGGGAGAAATGATTCAACATCATCTAAGTAAGTTCTGAGTCCGGGGATATTCGTAAATGCAAACCTCAAGGGAGGAGGCAGGTTGGTTTTCTTTTAGTTTGGTCCTGGTTTAAACGTAACTTTTGCTTGAGCTGTCATTTCATTTTATTTAATTTAAAGTTTCAGTTAGGATGAGTGAGGGGTGCTGGACAAGTGATTGTGCAGAATACCAGACATGCAATCTGTCTTCACCCACAGGATTGTGGCCTCAGGATAGCCCGACGGGGATGAGTGCAGACCGTTGTGAAAGGAGTATTTGTAATAAATAATAAAGGAATGAAGAACCTACAAAGTCAGTCATGAGTATTGATGTTTAAATTCAACAAACAGAAAACCAACTTTTTAAAAGAATTTTTAACGAGGTCTTTTGTTTACCCAGAGAAGGGGGATACTTTAAATTGTTTACTTAAGATGAAGGTCACTTAACACCCACTACTTTCATGTTAATAAATTAAATTAAGTTGCAAAATAAAACACACACAAACATACACACAAACACTAATGCTTCTCATCAGAAGAGGAGTAAAAGATGTAAGGTAACATAATAGTAATGCGACGTCTTTTTTCCTTATTGTATAATTTTCATTTTATTTTATTTCGTTTTTTTTCTTTACTAGGCGTTTTATATTTTGAAACTTATTTTTATTATTTTTCATATTTACTTTTTATTCCTTGTATTTTTTATACCTTTATTATTTACTAGCTGAAGTACCCGGCGTTGCCAGGTTGTATATTTGAATATTTTGTTCCCATACATTATAATAAATATAGATTAAACAAAACATGAATTCATAATAACTTCTTTTTCCACACACTCCATATGGTGGGAGGAGTAGCGCGTTTTATTTTATAGAGATCTCACCAGTAGACCTAATCGTTTTTTATAGTTTAATCTTTTATCTTCTAGCCTGCTTTCAAAATATGATGTAAGAATTGCAATTATTTTATATTTTAGTGCATATCTGAAAACTGTTAAATCATTGTTTTAACTATTTAATGTACTATATATATGAAGATGGCATCAGTAATCTATTCTATCAATGAAATAATTAAAATTCAGTTTCCACCAGTGCATATCTGGAAACTGGTAAATGAACCTCTAGCATTAATTTTGAAGCACCTCTACATAAACAACATTTTTGGGAGTGACCTCTAACAGGTGAGTAAATGTAGAGGTTTTCAGGACGTCCAATGCGTGAGCAACCAACATACAACTGACCATGAGAAAAGCAAGGTGTCTGAAGATTAAGTCCAACAACTTTTAGGCTTTATCCTTGAGCTTTACTTATAGGCATAGCAAAACTAATTTTTATTGGGAATTGTAAATTCTTTAACTGAAGATTAAGTCCAACATCCTTGAGCTTTACTTATAGGCATGGTAAAACTAATTTTTGTTTAGAATTGTATACGCTTGAAGTGAAATTGCATGTCAGAAGAAATCAGAGGAATCCGAGGAATTAACAGTTTTACCCTTAAAATGTCCAATTATTGTAATGGCTTCCAGAATATTAGTTTTCAAAGATGGCTGTAATGAATTTAGAATTCTACAGGAAATTCTACTGCTCGATCTTCATCAATAACGCAATCAATGGATTGATAAGAATGCTTTAACCCAGTCAAAAGATTATAATTAATCAATTATGTTACCATGAAAACAATGTAAACATTTTTTAAATAATTTTTAACAATGAATATTTTTTAATGATAAAAAATATTAATATAAATAAAAATATTAAATTGTCAGAATATATAAAAAAATTAAACAATATAGATAGAACTTTTCATATGAAAACTTTTTTAAAGCAATATAAAAATAGAACTTTTTATTATTTTTAATTATGTAAACCTTTCAGTTTAAACAATATAAATAGAACTTTTATAATTTTACACAATGTAAAAAGCTTTATTTTCAATTCAAAATTGAATCACGTGATTAGTTATAAACGATACAAATTAATATTAAGCATGCGCATTCTATAGCGACTTTTAATAATTTTATCGTCTATTTTCTTACAATTATTTTGAAATTTATTAATTTCCGCGGGTATTCTCTTTCACAAATATGGCCACCACTTTTGACATTAAAATTATACTGTTTATTCGAAATACTACTTATTTGCGGAATATTAAAATATTTACTATATAAAATATTCGTTTTCAGCATACCAGAAAACCACGGAAAGTTGTCATTTTAAAGGAAAATGTTAAGGTGGCAACCAAGTAAAAATTTCACCTTAAAAATTATAAAAAGTTCGGTAGTTACGTATTTTATGTACCGTGCTGAAATAACGTCATTGTTTCAGAAACCATTCTTAACATGGGGAGTGGTTTGTAAGTATTCTCTGCTTCCACCTAAAAATTTAATAAAAACAAAGATATCGCGAAACTTAAATTTAACCTGAAAAAAACTATTTTAAAATAGCGCAGTACCAAAAACACATAAGCACCAAACTTCTGGTTAAAATTAAAAATAAAAAATACAAAAAGTTCTGTTTATATTGCTTAAAATAAAAGAAGATTTATATTGATTAAAAGAAAAATAAAAAGATTTATATTGTTGAACATAAAAAGAAAAAGAATATTGTTTAAAATAAAAATATTTATTCTTTTTTTTTTAGAAAAAAACGTTGTTTTCATGATTTTTTAAAAGAAGTCCTGCTTTAGCAGTGTCACAAACAACATTAAAAATGCGTAAAAAAATTAAATAATTCTACCTCCTATCTTTCCAAGTTTATAACTACTTGAAAAATGTAATTCAAACACTTTTTTTTCAATTAAAGGAGCAAAGACCAAATTTTTAAAAAAATAACAGGTTTAATAGCAAATTATGCAATATTTGTTTTTTAAAATCGATTTTCTTTTAAAAGATTTAAAGAAAATCAACGAAT
>NC_136483.1:131332136-131439636 GCF_053919585.1 Euprymna scolopes | reverse complement strand
CAGAGATGTTTAACTTCCGTAATCTACGGGAACGGGTGCGTCAACATGATTATCTCGTATATAAGACACGGAGAGGATGAAGTCATCTCTAGCCCCCATCACTAGAGAGGATGTAGCGTCAGTTAAAGTCATTACTTACTGTGAACTAAATCTGTCCTAACCATAATTCTGTGTGTATCACTCTTTTTATTATTTTCATAACTCCTATACTTTTCTCTTACTCTAATAATTTCCCCTCCGAAAATCAGCTGTCCGATACCGTATTTATTGTCCGAGCATATCCATCAAGAATTATTGTAACGTTTCACACGTGATAGTATGTAGACACTTGGAACCCAACATGCTATAGCAGAGTACGCCGAAAAGGAAACCAAGACAAAGAATTCTCGACTCACTTTTTTCCGTTGAAACAAAGACATTTATTCCCTGGTACTCTCCCGAATAAACCGTGATCTCGAATGTGATTATCTCTCTAACGTGATCGTGATCTGTACGCACGTTCTTTTTATAGTCTTTTTTCTTTTTCCTTACGGTAACGTCACTTTGCACACGGCGTCCCCGTTCTGTTACATTATCTAATTCGTATGACGATAGTTATAAAAATACCGAGTAATAATGTCGTGAACAATGTTTTCCATAGGATTTGTTAAATGTTTTACCTTTTTAGCCCAGGGTACTTATTCAAGGTATATTGTTTTCGATTCGACTACCGGCGAATGTCCGCTTTCCTTGAGTTCCCAGTATTTATTTGCTAGCGTTGTTTTCATACGGTGTTTTTTATTGTTGAATGTACTTTTGTGGTCATAATATCGAGTTTGGAAATTTAAGAATGTCATACCTACTTAATATTTCTTCTTATTCGGGTTTTCTTTCGCAAATATTTTGGCCTGGTAAACTACGCCGGTAGTCGAATCGAAAATAATATATATATTGTATGGAACTAGACGACCCATGTACATTATGCCTTCATGAAAAATGTTCTATCCTGTACTTTAAAGAACCCCAACATCTATTAAATTGTAGAAGATAAATAGCGAACAACTGTGTTCACAAGATTAAATTTACTCTAGGATAGCGATACAAAATAGTTTTAAAACTAACAAAAACAATAGAAAATAAACAAATTAATAAATTAAATAAACATGAATATGCATAAACGATCACACATATATGTATATATATATATATATGTGTGTATATATATGTGCATATATGTACGTACATATATATATATATATTTATATATAAACTAACATAAAAAACATAATCTAGATTTAAAACAGGTCAAGAAACTAGATATCCAGGCTAAATAGAGCACCCACAAACGAACGGGTCAACCAGAGGTCAAATAGGCCTTTGTCCGATAAGTGCATGTTCATTGGCTGATAGGAAGGGCGCGGTGGATACTAGAAAGCTGATTGGCTAACTAAAATCTCAATAGAAGGTGCGTATATAAAAACGACAGACAACCACAACTGAAGAGTCCTCGAGTGGATGAAACGCGGAATATTCCGTGTAGCTTAATCGCTATATATATTTTATAACTTACTAACTAGCTCTACCTACGTATTGAGCACTTTAGATTTTATACCACCAGTTTCTAGCTTAGTAATAAGGATCATAAAACAAAGTGGGGATAAAACGAAAATATTTAAACAGTTAAATAAAGCATTCGTTCGTTAATCTGGTTCTTTTGAATCGTTTAAAATTAACCAAAATATAGTAGTAAAAGACATCCAAAACTTTATTAGTAATGTATAAAATGTATTTACAAATAAATGTATATATGTTTTAACCTTTACATCTATGTAATTTTCAATAAATAAGAATGTAAATATACAAAATACTAATCATAGAGGGGGGTGATAGGAAGTCAAATGGATTAATCCTAAACTTCTAAATACAAGACTGGTAAATTAAAAAAATATATCCATTTGGAATTTGAAAATATATGAATCTCACAGGTAAGAATTTCATTTTTGTAACATGAATGGGTTAGATAAAGTAATTAAGAATAGGAAACTATATCTAATATTTGTCACATGTTTATCATTTTTTTCCTAAGAAGGAGGTGGTATTTGATCAATACTGCTGGGGAGCCATGATGTAATATACTGTTTTGTTTTAAAATCCCCAAAACAGTGTTTCATGGTAAACAACTGATGATCCCTTAAAAAATAAATTATTATCGGTATTATAGTGAATTCGAGAGAGCAAGTTTATACAGTGATTGCAGGTGATTGAATGACTGAATGGTTTTCTAACGAATTATAAATATTTTTTGTATAGTTTTAAAGGTTAAAAACTTCCAAGACTATATATATATATATATATATATATATATATATATATATATATATATATATATATATATATATATATAACAAATATAGTTGCACAAACAATGGTCAGAAAACGATTTAAAAATTTCTGTAGAAATTGATATATGTATGCATGCATACATACATAAATTTCTACAGAAATATTTAAATCGTTTTCTGACCATTGTCTGTTCGACTATATTTGTTAACGCTTAATCAATAGTTTTGAAGATTTAGTCACATGCTACTGAACAGTTAGATATTGGACAGGTTGTCTGACGACTCTTTTTTCAGTTTCGTTTGATGTTATTTTTATTTGCGGGGTGGGGATATTGATGTGTGAATTGTCATTTTTAACAGGAAAATGCAATAAATTCTCTTATATATAACTTATTCTGTAAAACAAAAATGATACGAATATAGTAATTTATTAGTGTACGTCTTAGAAAGAGAAATAATTAAATTTAAAAAATAGTTTCTTTAATTTAATGCACTACAGATTATGGAGCAAACTGTGGTTAAAATGCTCGCTGCATTTGCTTTCATGCAATCAAACGTTTCAGAATGTTGTTTGCAACAGTTCTAACACAACAAAAAGAATGTTTTGTCTATATATGACAAACGATAAAATAACTATGGAGTCAAACGTGTAAACAGCAGCAGATAAAACTGCTAAATATAACAAAAAAGTTTTGGTTCCCGAATTTTGGACATGCAGAAGTTCAAGTGTAATGTGAACAAATATCTTGTTGCTCAACTTCTTGCATAGTATCACTGCAGCTTATGTCCCTAATAGTACACCAAAGTGGCAACTGTGTCTTATTTGGGATGAAAATGGAATTAAAAACATAAAAAAGATTTCCGATCAAACCCCAATCCTTTTCGTTTTTACAAGAAATGGACGTTGTTGAAGGAGGAGATACTTCTGTATGGATAGAAAAGGTATTTACGAGATGGACATAATCAGTCAATATTTTGCTGTAAAACAAGTAGCGTATATTATCGTGAAACGAACGATTTTTTCCGATAAAAAACATTAGTCGATCATTACCTCCGTCGAATTTGTTTCTCACTTTGTTTGTGTATAGTCTAGCGTCCGCATCACTTGATCAATCGTTACTAAACATATTAGCCGTAGTCTTATTCCTATCTGATCGATTGCCGACCTCTCATGTAGCCCAAATTTGGCAATTGTCTGGGAAAAGATAAAAAGCTTTTACAAACTCCGTGGCAGATCGTAAATTTAGATATCAGACGAGTTGAAGATATCTGAAGTATTCACCATCAACCAATGGGAAGAATGTGTTCAAAATGTCTGCTGCATTTGCTCCGAGTCGATCACAAACAACAACGTTCGACGTTTCAGAATGTCGTTTGCAATTGCAACAAAAGCGAGTGTTTTATCTATATATGAAAAAGGATGAAAACTCTGGAGTCAAACGAGTGCACAGCAGCATGTAAAGCTGCTAAATACAAAAAATGTTGGAAATGTCTAGATTTTGTTTATCAATTGTATTTTCTGAAAAGAAGGACCATCGAATATTGTATCGCATTATTCATGCGTTTCAAGGAAGAAATCGCTCAAAACATACACAAATAAAGAATAATAAAGTGCTCTTTCACGAAGATAAGGCATCATGTCACACGCCGATCACATCGATGACAAAACTAAATGAATTGCATTTGCAAATACGTGTACACCCATCATATTATCTAGTTTGGCTCATAGGGACAACTGTCTGTTTGCAAAATCAAAAATAATTTTACTCCAAGTAGTAATATCGGAAATGGAGTCGTTTTAAAGATATTTTATTTCAAAAATGATCCTGAATTTTTACAGAAGCGTTGGAATCAATGCATCACCTTGGAGTAAGACTATGTTGATTCATCAAGTCGAATTTTACCTAAAAGTTGTTTTTTTTATTACTTAAACTCAGGACTTATTGAATAACGAAAACAGAGTCTAGCTGAATCCACTGTGAAAAATTTCCCCCACTCTTTATCTGTGCCTAAATCCAAACGTGGATTCCATGAACAAAGCTTCTTTCTTAGAACTGCACGCCTGTGGAACTCTGTTCCGTCTGCCTACTTCCCACCTGACTACAACTTAGATGTCTTCAAGTCCAACGTTAACAAATTCCTAATGAACCGTCCCCTTAAGTAAACACTTCATAAAATCTCCACACTAACGTACCGTACTTGCAATAACCCTTATCCCTGAGTGGCTCCCGGGCCTTGATAAGTGGTGATCATCGTGTAAAAAAAAAAGAGTATGAATTTTCGAACCCAATCAAAGTGGAATCAATAGGTCTCGAGAATTCACGAGATCATTTCTTGGGGATGCGTGGACGGTGGTTATGTTTGAAATTCTGAGTTCAGTTCCGGATCAAGTGAACAAGAACACTCACACAACCTGCAGTATGAAGTGTGAACTATGTATACCTCGATCCTTGACAAAGGGATGGGTACAAAATTCGATTATAGTTCACGCGTTTGAAGCAAAGTATCTAACTAGTTAGTCAAAATGAAGTCACGAGTCCAAGAACTGTAAATTAAAAAAAAGTCATAAATTAAAATAATAAAGTTTTTATATAACACCTACGTTAGGAAGTTGAGGCTTCATCTAAGTGTAATTATTCTAATACGTTATTATTAGTGACTACCTGTCGTTGCCCGAATACATTGGAGTTATTTTAGTTGTTAATGTGTTTTTTCACATCTGATATAATTGTACAGAATAAGAAATAACGTGTTCATGTGGGAGGCAAGTGTTTGTATATTTTTTAATTCTAAACATAAATCATTACCCTGAGGTACTTTGATTTTTCAGTCAGAATTGAAAAATGTTTTCATATTACTAGATGTGCTCACGGGACTGCATGGAGCAGACAAGTTTATTATCGTGTCAGTAACAGTATAACAATAACAATTGGAAATCGACTACTTAGAGTCAACGTTTGATACGCTAACTTAAATGCTATATAGGTTTAACTTTTATTATTTTACAAGATGATATATTACATGGTAGGATTTCGACGGTTTTACGTAAAGATAAGTAGTTAGTATTCTTAACATTATGGCATTATTTATCCCAGAGGCTCTTTATCTTTAATTTAGCACAGTTATACTCCATCATCACTGAGCATATACGTGATTATGATAATTATTATTAGCAGTATATTCTTTTAAATGTAAATGTAGACTTTTAAACAGTCTACTTGCATGTCTGTGCGACAGATCGACGCTTTCAAAGAAAGAAAGGAAATGCTTGAGTAGAGATCAAGTGATTTACAATGGTTTCTCAGTAGCTTTCTGACCCGAGGTGGTGACGTATGCTCACTTGGTATATCGGATGCATACCCTTGCGGGTGTTGTGTTTCATCTTTATTTCGGAGAACATGTGTGGTATTTAACAGGGGAGACCGGAAGGCTAGCTAGTCTCGTTGCCGAGTTATCACATTATTATCACTGGTTGGATGGTGTCTGATAATCTAATGCTATACACCCGTCGGGTGGGTAAAACTTAAGGGGTAAGGAAGAATAGGTAGCTGGCAAATGGGGACGGGAAATAGAAACATAATAGAAAAAAGAGATCAGATGTAGAGACAAAAAGAGGAAGCAAGATAGGAAGTCAGGGACCAAGTAAAGATAAAAACGTTGTTTCTACTGATATTTTAGGTAGTTAAATACTATTTAATAATTGTTTTCATGTGCTTGTATATGTCTTGTTCCGGAGTTTGAAACGTGCAACTGGTTGGAACAGTTATCTTTACACTCATGATATCGCAAAGATGAAGCGTATACATATGTAAATAATATTTATTATTAAGTAAGAATTGTTAGACCCTTTTTGGACTTTTAATGGAACATGTGCAGTCAAATCTAAGCTATACATGCAAGTTTCTTTCTGTTGGACACTGTTATGAATGCTGACTATTTCTCATCACATCGTGTAACAGTTGAAGTCAGCTTCATTGTTAGGAGCATTCTGAATTAGTTTTAAAAATTACTCTGGTGTTGAATTGTAGGACTGGTTTGAACAGTTGTCTCTACAGTAATGATTTTGCAAGTATGGAAGGTATGTGTTTGTAGATAATAAATATCTCTCCCTTCCCCTCTCTCTCTCTCTCTCTCTCTCTCTCTCTCTCTCTCTCTCTCTCTCTCTCTGTATATGTGTGTATATAATCATGTAAAACTTATTCTTTAATTTACAAATGCTATATTATGTCCATTTCAAGAACATATATTTTTGTGATATGTAAAATATAACCATAAATTATCAGTATATATATTTATGCAGTATATATATATATATTATATATATGTATGTATGTATGAGTAATTATTATAATAATAATAATAATAATAATAATAATAATAATAATATATGTATAAATCTATATTTATAAATATGTATAAATATATATGTATATATATATGTATAAATACATATACACACACAAACACACACACACACACACACACACACACATATATATATATATATATATATATATATATATATATAATGTAGTCGAATGGATTAATACTAATCTTATAAATACAAGACTGGAAGACTGGTAAATTAAAAGATATATCCATTTTGAATTTGGAAACAGACGAATCTCACAGGTAAGGAATTTATTTTTATAACATTTATAGGATAGCCAAATTAATAAAGAATATGAAACTTAGATTTAATATCTGTAACATTTATTCTTGTTTAGATTAAGGGAGGTGGGGTTTGATCAACACTGCGGGGGAGCTATGATTTAATGTACTGTTTTATTTTTAAATCCCCGAAAGAGTGTTCCATGGTAAACAACCGATGATCCCTTAAATTAACATTAGTCCTATAGTAAATTCGAGAGAGCAAGTTGATGCGTTGATTGCAGGTGATTAAATGACTTATTGACTAAATAGTTTTCTAGCCAAGGATAAATAATATAAAAATTATATAAGTTTTTTTAATATAGTTTTAAAGGTTAAAAAACTTCCAAGACTATATATATATATATATATATATATATATATATATATATATATATATATATATATATATATATATAGTCTGTTGCACAGACAGGCAGTTCTGAGAAAGAAGCTTTGTTCATGGAATCTTCGTTTAGATTTAGGCACAGTTTGAGAGTGGTGGAAATCGTATATAATGGTTGTAGCTGGTCGAACGTTTTATGAAAATGTACCAAGAGGGAATAATAGATTGGAGTTCAGTCAATCATTTCCTATAAAAATAACGATACAGGAGAGACAGGCTCGCAGTGTTTCTTCTGTAAGAAAGAGATTACAAGGAAGAGGAAAGGGCATCACCTACTAGGTTCCGAACCCGGTTTTGAACTCCATCAAGGCTGGTTCGAGCGCGCCGAGCAGCTCTTGCCCAGCTGTGTTAACAGTACTTTATTTTATGGCGTATATGGCTCTTATATAGATAGAGGATTGCATCGACAGTAAGATACCTACTGGAGCAGTAGAGTGATCCAACTATTTTGATGTATGCGTTCCATTTTGGATCAGAAGTTAAGGTCAGTCCCAAAAGCTTTTCAAGACATAGAGCTTCCCCAAGACGAGAGCCATTTATTTTAATTGGAGTGTAATGTGGGTCAGAGCGAGTGTGATGAAAGGAGAGAAGCTTAGTTTTCAATGCATCAAAATTAACCAGCCACATTTTTCCTCATTGCACCACGTTCTCAAGATCAAAAGAGAGATAATCAGAAAATAATTTGGTCAAAAAGTGTTGCTATAGATTGTGGTATCTTCTACTTTTTTAATAGTGGGGGGGGATCTACGAATGATCTAAGAATGTGATTTGGGAGATCATTGATGAAGGTCAGGAAGAGAGTTAAGCCCAGGATGGAACTTTGAGGCACGCCAGCGTTAATACAATGAGTTTCTGATTTCTGCCCATCCGCAACTACTCTTATAAGCCTATAAAAGAGAAAGGATTTAATAATTGAGAGTACATTTCCAGCTATTCCATTGCTGGCGATCTTGTGAAGTAGACCTTTATGCCATACTCTATCAAAAGCCTTTGATATGTCAAGAGCTATTGCTCTAGAAACGAAGCCCCTATCGAGAGATTCACTAATCATGTATGATATAACAATTAGTACATCAGCTGTAGATCTCGCTGAACGGAAGCTATATTGCATAGTACTGAGGAGGATATTTTTGCTAAGATCACTTCTCTGTTTATTACAGATTCCAGCCACTTACCCATGATGCACAGGAGACTGATTGGTCTGTACTGAGAGGAAGATATCCGAACTCCAGAATTTTTAAATACTGTTACATGATAAGGGCTGTCCCCTTTTCATGTAAGTAAAAAAGATAGGGAATTAATTAAATGTAAATATGAAATAGAATAGTCAAGGATCCGAACTTGCGAAGCTAGATTTGGAATTGAAAATTTCAATCATAAGTTAAATAAATACAGAATGTTATTGAAATAAGAAATGTGGAATTGCAATTGTTTAGCTTACATATCTGTTTATTGGGAAAGGAATGTAATGATGAAATTTGTTCTTTTATAAAAATGGAAATTAAAATAAGGAATTTAATCGTCAATTGAAATTGTAAACATATTTTTTAAAGAGATTATTTGAAAAATAGGTTACTGAACTCGAGGTCATGTCAAGTTTGGCAACGTGACGCATGTCATTCAACGTGCTTTACGAGCACATGTTTAATCATGCGATGACGTGACGAGTTCTCAATATAGGTAGAGTTTTTAGATGCAGTCGGGGAGAAGAGTCGAGAGAAAGAGCCGAGAGAGAGAAGTCAGATACGGCTGCTAACGTCAAACCTTGGAAGCGGAAGGTTAGAGAAGAAAAAGCCATGTAAAGAAACTTTGAATTCCTCAAGCGAAATCATGGACCGGTCATGAAATAAAGGACGTCATCTTTGTGTATCTGCGTCTTCGTGTTGTGATTCAACAGAAAAGGTATTGTCAATTTATATTATAAGAACTTTGTGAAAATCATCATCTCAAAAATAGGTAAAAATATATGTATCAATATTTATAGAAACACTCCCGTTCATACAGAACTGTCTCTCTCTCTCTCTTTATATATACCTGTTTATGTCTCCAATATGCTATCTCTTACAAACATGAACATCTTTAGACATTAACACTCAACACATGAACACTCCTAAGACTCTAATCTCTCACAAAGACTCTCCTAAGACGAACAACAACAGCAATACAGAATATACGCCATCTTAATAATACCACCAGTATAAAATATATACACATATTTGGTACCTCTTTAATAATACAACCCATTACATAACAATACAAGCAGACTGATGAGATCTTCCAATGTTTAAACAGTTTTCTGCATATGGGAGCTAGTTCCAGTTGAAACATTTTTACGACTATGACTGGAATGCCGTGGGGGCCAGTTGCTTTACTGGGAGCAATATTATTTATTAGCTTGGCAACATCATGTACAAATATTTGTATGCCGCATAGTGTTTTTAGTCGCAGGAGAAAATATAGGGAGTGGACTGCGCTGATTGCAATGTAATAGGTATGTTCTGTGAGTTTTTTTTTGTTGTTTTTTGTTGTTTACTAACTAGTAACATTTATAAACTATCTATAAATATAATTTTGCTAACTACGTTTCCTCTGGGTGTAAGAGTTATTCATTGAAACCCCATGGAATAAGGAAAAAACTTTAAATCCTTGTATGCCTTGCTGAATAATAAACTTGATGTTAATTTTTGATAATAAATTTGATGTAAATTTTTATTTACAGAATCTAATTCCAAATTTGTACTTAATATATATACATATAAATGTATACATATTTCATTATATATATATATTTTTACTTTATATATACTTACTTATATTTACTTATATAAATATATATATATATATATATTTACTTATAAAATATATATGTATTTACTTATATAAATATATATATTTACTTATATATATTATATATATATATTTCTGAAGAAATATATTTCATAATATATATCAATCCTTATTTAAGAAGCTCAATGTAATTACAGAGCAATGTGGCGAATAAATGACAACAAACTATATTCCAAATTCATGATGTTGACCATCTTATTATTTATTTTTTAATTCAGTTTAAATTTACAATTTTTGACAGTATCTGTTTCGTAGTGCAAAATCAGTCACTTAATTATTATATCAATCAGTGAATCTATTTTGCCCTTTACTCATCTGAAGAAATAGCAACAATCAATCCGTCAAAAGGAAATAAAGTGTGATTTGACATGATTAAAATGCGAAAATTGGAAGAGAAGCTGCAAATTTCTTTATGTCATCTAGTTTTGTTTTTTGTTTTTTTTGTTTTTGTTTTTGTTTTTTGTTTTTTAGGGCGGGGGGGGGATATTGTAATATCTGTACTGTGGTCATGATACCATCTTACCAATCATTACTTCCTACTTTGAAAGATAGTGTGGTATATTTTCTTTCATCAAATTGCCACCCCGCTTGGCATGACCAGCTTTTTTAGTAGTGGGGGGAGGTATAAATCTTCCAGGCTTTATTTCCTACTTGGTGGCAGTGTATTTTGTTGCTATTCGTCATGATACATTCCTCCTACTCAATACCTATCCTTTATAGTATAGTATATGTTTTTCGAGGGGTTCTAACGTACTATTTATTCTCTTGTCATGATATCATTCTATTGAGCATATATCATCCTTTAAGAGGAGAGTAGTGTTAGTCATTACCTTATTTTTTTGATGCGAGTGTATGTGGTTTGTTTACTATTTTATAAGCTTCTCAGCCTCGCATATATATGCTTCCTCCAGTCGCATATATATACTAATCTATATATTAATACGATAGCGTGTGTGTTATTTTCTGTGTCACGCTTACATCTGGGTCGTTTAATTGTTCTGTAGTTCCATTTCTTGTAATAGTTAATTTTACCAAGAATTCATCATAATTTTGCTTTCGGTTTCGTTTATAACTGATGGCATTATTTTTTTTATAAATAATTTTACTAAGAATTCCTCATAAGTTTTTGTTTCAGTTTCCATTATAGTTAATGGCATACCAATAATTTTTGTTTTTTTAGATTTATCAAGAATTCTTCATAAGTTTTGGTTTCGGTTTTGATTATAGCTGAAAGAACTAAAGTTATATATATATATATGTTTATATATTTGTCTTTACATAAGCAGTAGTTTGTTGCTACACAGTCATGAGCATGTTTCGATCTACTAGTATTTACTAACTAGAGGCCTCATCAGGCAACAACGCTTATTTTCGGAATTCCGTTTCGAAAATAAGGGTTGTTGCCTGATGAGGTCTCTAGTTAGTAAATACTAGTAGACCGAAACATGCTCATGACTGTGTAGCAACAAACTACTGCTTATGTAAAGACAAATATAACCTGCTCTACTTCTGTATTGAGCACTCTTGTAGGAACCTGGAAAATAGCAACCTCAAATTATATATATATATATATATATATATATATATATATATATATATAATTTTAGTCATTGAATACAATTTAAAAAAATATGATGTGAAATGATGAAATTTCAAATCAAAAGATTTTAATTATTTTATGTAAGACAAAGAAAGCATTTGAAATATTATAACTCCTTATTCTATAGGATTTCGGTGTCTACCATCTCTTAAGAGAAGAAAATATTAGGAGAGGCGTGCAATAAGTAATGCCCTTAACCCACTTCCCATAGCGGTAGAGCAACGAAACTTGGCACAGTTATTAGTCTTTCTTTACATAGAAACCACCCAGAGTTACGCATTTCTCCCATCGTTTGATGCAGCTCTGGAGACCGTTTTTGTAGAACACCCCAGGTTGGTCCTCCAACCACGACGTGACTTCAGAAATCAAGGCTGCATCATCTGGGAAACGCTTCCTTTCGAAAACAACTTCATGGCTGGGAAGAGGTAAAAGTCAGTGTGTGCAAGGTCAGGAGACCATGTAGGATGGGGGAGATTTCATAGCCACACGCTCGTGCTTCTGATCTGGCGACTTGTGGACCGGAGCGTTCTCCTGTAGGAGGAGGCTACCTTTGCTGATCTTGCCCCGCCTTTTGATTTTGGTAGCTTCCTTTAATTTTCTTAAAATTGAAGCATAATAGGCTCCTGTAATTGTGGTGCCCTTTGCCAGGAAATCTGTCATCATTACTCCGCCCTGGTCCCAGAAGACTGTGAGCATGATCTTGCCAGCGGAGGGCTGCACCCTTGCCTTCTTTGGAGGTGGTGAGTCCAAGTGCTTCCACTACATTGACTGGGCTTTGGTCTCTGGATCATAGTGATGGACCCAGGTTTCATCCTGTGTAATCAGTCTTTTAAAAAACTTTGCCTCATCTTCTTGGCACATCTCCAAATTCATCCTCGAGCACTTGACGCGTTCTCGCTTCTGGAATAGTGCGAGCAACCTGGGAATCCATCTGGCAGACACCTTATTCATATGCAAATGGCATGAATGATAGTTTTCACAGACCCTGTACTAATCTTGACATCTTGGGCTATTTGGCGAATAGTAATGCGCCGATCTTCCAAAATGGCAGCCTCAACTTGACGGACAGATGCCTCATCAATGGCAGTATGGGGCGACCAGGTCTGGGAGCTGTTTCCACAGACTTCCGGCCATGTTTGAATTCACGATGCCAGCGTTTTACAAGGTCATATGATGGGGCATTATCACTATAAGTTTCTTTCATTTCATCAAAAGTCTCCTGTGGTGTGCGTCCTTTCAAATACAAAAACCGGATCACTGCTCGACATTCACAGGCTCCATTTCACACCTGACTCAGTTCAATCAGAAACCCCAATTAGTTCAGAGGCGTAATTTGCCACATAGCCCGTAGAGATATAAATCATTGCACATGGAAAATTTCAGCTAGATCAGACAACTGGAAGTGGGTCAGGGGCATTACTTTTTGCACGCCCCTCGTCGCAAATAATTATAATGGTTTACACCTTATTTGCTAAAATCAGTAAGACATTCCTTAATTCATTTCATTCTAAATAATTTAGGTGACTGAAATAGGAATCTCATTGAATCTTTATTTTCCTGAATAGTAAAAACATGATCTACAATGGTTGATTTAAATATTTGACAGGAAAGCGACCACTAAATTTTGCCATATTGTAAATACACACTGTGTACATGAAGCAAGATCACGGCCTACTAATAAACAATGTTTATTAGTAGACCATGGCCAGAGTAAAAGTTTGTTTTAGTGATGTCACGTGATGGCGGGCGGTGATGGTCAGAGTTCTCCAAAAAAACATGACCACATTGTTACAAAGAAAACCACCTAATTTATTAGATAAAAATTTAATATAATGTTATAATTAAAAAGAGATATATAAAAACACGCATAGATACCGTGAAAATACTATACCAAAATATCGAAGCAATCGGTCCGGTAGCTTATAACTTTATCGAAAACGAACATAACATACCATACCAAGAGTTTCATATATATATATATATATATATATATATATATATATATATATATATATATATATATATATATATATATTCGGATAAAATGTAACATTTCTTTATAATTTTTATGAACTGAAAAAATTGTCTTGTATGTATCTCTGTTATACAATTAGCTAATTAACAAAAATATTTCCACGTATTTCTATACTTTTTAATCCATCGGTTATGGAAGCCAATATGAACCGATATTTTCATCTTTGACTTAATACATAAAATTCATATTCATTAGCACCCCGCCTTATTTTTACTCTGTGGGCGTTTTCATAGCATTGTAAAACTCTTCTTTCTAGAGTAATGAAGGAATGAACGTTTTGTTCTATTTATTTCTCCATCTAGCAAACATTTTATATGTACATCTCAGTTATGAAGACGTTTTTTTTCATAGTAATTCGTTAATTATGCAGATTTTTAAAACAGTTGTAAACTGGATGATTGCTGCTGGTATGAATATTAATAAAATTATAGATTAATAATTTTTTCACATAAATATAGACCTACGAGACTATCCGTGACCCGTTGGGTCAGTATATCTTATCGCAAGCTATGGAATAGTGATTATAGAGAATTAATGTATAAAAGTGAAAGTGCGTATACAGAATTAATGTATAAATGCGCAAAAATTGAATTCACAAAACAAACATGGCGACCAGTGAAAACAATACGGAATACAATTGATAATAAAGGTCTTAACATCATTGCTCTTAGATTAAATGAAAACGCCTCTATATAAGAGGGGCGTGATTCGTTGAAAAAAATGAAGACGAAAAGAAAAAACAAGACGAAAGAGTGTGCATTTTACAAGTCCACCCTAGTTTTTGTGTTAACGGCCTTAAAAATATCAGAAAATAATAATTAATTGATTAAGTGATATTTAACTGAGAGACTTTTTCAAAGCAAATCTTTAAAATAAAATGAAAAGTACTCACACACATACAATTGAAGTGTTTCTACGTATTTTAAAAATTTTTGGAACTTACGACCCCTCCCCCATTCGTTCCCTCTTTTATTTTTTGCCTCCTCCCGCCACCAAATTTGAAAAACTGCTAACGATTACATGTTTCGTTTACCGCTACGTGGCCAAAACGTCGGTGCTCATTTTTCGTTAAATTTATATAGGAATGTGATCACCCATTCTAAAACGTTGAATTTTTATTTTATAAAAACTACTACTTTTATGTTACCTTTAAAATTTAAAAGCCCTTGAAAGGTATTAGCCAAAAAAAAAAAAAAAAAAAAAAAAAAAAACGTAGATTTGGATTTCTTTTTAGTAGGTAAACTACACTGGGTAAGGTCGTAAAAATACTGAATATTTTTTCAAATGTAAATTGATCAAATAGTTTTTTTTGTTTTGTTTTTTCATATTAGAACACATATTTTTCTCATCTTCAATTTTTCTCGCCTTTTTCTACTTATTTTCATTTTCATCTATTTTCATTCAGAGGCCAACAGTATTAATGCTGGAGTCCCTCAGGGGTCTATCCTGGGCCCAATTTTCTTCCTGATCTACATCAATGATCTCCCAAAACACATACATATGCTGATGACATGACCAACACATCAAAGGCTGTAAATGACAAAGTTTTCTCTGATTCTCTCTCCTCTGATCTTGAGCGCATGGTACAGTGGGGGAAAAGGTGGCTGGTTACTTTTAATGCATCTAAAACCAAGCTCCTATCTTTACATCATCAACGCTTTGATCCCCACCTGGCATCAATTAAAATGAATGGCTCTCGTTTTGTGGAGGCTCCATGTTTTGACAAGCTTCTGGGATCGACCTTTACTCTTGATCTGTAATGGAACACGTACACCAAGTCTGTTGCCAAGGTCACTGGAAAAATGGTAGGAATCTTCTACCGCTCCAGAAAGTATCTCACGTCTGATGCAATTCTCTATCTATATAAAAGCCAAGTACATCCAAGGATGGAGTACTGCTGTCACATCTGGGCAGGAGCTGCTAAAAACAGCCTATCCTGTCTTGATAGAGTACAAAATAGACTTCGTGGCTTAGTGGGGGATGCCCTTTCCTCTACCCTGCAATCTCTCCGACAGAAGAGACGTTGCGAGCCTGTCTTTTTTAATCGTTATTTCCATGGCAATTGCTCGTCTGAGCTCCAATCTCTGGTTCCCCCTCGCCAATATTTCACGAAAAACACCCGTCTAGCTGAAACCACTGTCAATATTTTCCCCCACTCTTTATATGTGCCTAAATCAAAACGTAGATTCCATGAACAAAGCTTCTTTCTTAAAAGTGCACGCCTGTGGAACTCTCTTCTGTTTGCCTGTTTCCCATCTGACTACAACTTGGATGTCTTCAAGTCCAACATAAACAAATTTCTGATAAACCGTCCCCTAAAGTAAGACGATTACTACGATAATATCCCATTGATTACTGTACACGCAATAACCCTTATCCCGAGTGGCTTCCGGGCCTTGATAAGTGGTGACTACCACGTAAAAAAATAATCTTTTTTTATTTTATTTCTCTATGTCTTATTATGTTCTGTTCTGTCCCATACTATTATTGATAATTATTTCTTACCCAACCCCAACTCCCTATAAATCTTTTTGCTTTTTATTTATTTTATTCAATAATTTATTCTTTATAGTTACTTTTCTTTTTTCCCCTATAGTTTTGATTTGGAATTTTACATTTTTAATTTTATCATTTCTATTTTTTTTTTTAATATCCACTGTTGAACATGTTATTTTACATAGATTTAAATTTTGTAAATAATTTCATTTTAATGTATTCATTTTCTTATTTGCCTGGAAGCGTTTGCTAATGCCAAGAAATTTATTTTAATTTTATTTCTATGATCTTCTTGAATATTGAATAATTTCATTATATGTTTGGGATTACTCAACTTATTAATTCACTTTTTAGACTTCCCACACGTCGAATTGCAAATTCTCCTGGATCTTATGCAGTATAATTTCATTAATTGTTCGACCCTTCACTTCAATTCTCATTAATTCAACTAAAGATTTCTTCTTATTCACAAAAAGTATATTTATATATTTTCAAATTTATGCTAAACAACGATACATTAAAAAAATATATATATCTTTTGATGAATAAAACTAACTTTATTTTAATTTCTTGTTTGAATAGTTAAGGGATTAATAAATATTTTGATTTATTCAATCTTTATTTCATCACTATTTTTTTATTTTATATAAAGGAAGGTCGTTCCAAAAGTTAAGTTCCTATTTTTACCTGAAATAAGTTGAAGAGTTACGAAGATGAGAGTGGTATCATTCAAACGAGCGACCTTTAGTGCTCCATAATTTATTTTTCTATATAGTCGCCACTATTCTCAGTGAAACTTTGCTAGCAATAAACGATGGCTGTGCATGAGCGTTCGAAGCGCGTTTTTTCATATGAGGGTAGTTCCAAAAGTAAAGTCTCCTATTTTTTATTTAATTTAAAAAGTTGAAGCGCCACGAATACGTAAGTAGTATCATTAAAATACCTTCTCTGCCTCACCACTATACCATGCACTTTTTCCATGAATTCAATGACGCATCTTTGCTTCTGATGCATGTCCATGACAGGGGTTGTTTAAATAGAGTCTCCAATCGTCAATATCTGCAACATAGAAATGAAGCTTTCTGTTGCTTCATGCATTACTTCAGTCATTATGACATTGTAATTTACAATCTCTCCGCTGAGCAATAATTAAGAATTAACATAAAACATTAAACGTGAATTGATACACAGTATACAACAATCTACGCTGGTTATCGAGAAATATAGAGAGCACTGGAATTTTTTTTAATTCTATTTAACAATATATAATCAATACTTAATTAATATTTAATTTAATCTTAACCATATTACTTTTATGTTCGCATTTTTCTATGTAATCCATGTTTTCCAGGCTTTGCTTCGAAATCATATTTTCGCTTTATTTCACTCGTTACCTGTGAATTATTAGCGACTGTACAGCTGAGCGACCGATCGGGACAGATCGGGACAGCGGTGAATTATTAGCGACAGTGTTTTTTACATCTTGTTACGTCATCATCTCAACCGATCCCAACCCCTTTGAGATAGCATAACAGATTTGGTTGATATGGTAAGCAACAGCCAATAATAATAATGTTGCTACGTTCCTTACACATTCTGTGAAGTTTTTAACACAGAAATTTTATTATATAACTTTTGTTTTACTGAACAAAAATTGAAATTTTTTTTTCAAAATATAGCTGAGAAGGTGACCTACGAACTGTAAAAATTGTTTGAAATTTGGTCGCAAAACAAGTGAGCGATGAAGATTTAAAGCAGTTCTAAATGAGTAAAACTAAAATATAACCATATATTCAAACAAGGTAGTATTTGAATGATAAAACTTATGTTTTTCTAGATAGCGCAAAAACCATAACTTCTAGATAGAAAAACAGATAACCTGCAACAAATACGAGCTTATCTACCTTTCTATGAAAATAATGTCCATTGTATTTTAAATAAAGAATAGACCTAAATGAGAGAAATGAATAAGTTCTAATAAATACCCAGAAAGTAATATTGTGTTACATATTTTTTAAATACAAATAATAAATTCACATTGTAAGAGTTAATTTACTTCTTCAGGCCAACAATGTCTTTCTTTGCTTTGTTTCTTTAGAATGTTACACTTCGCTGATTTCTTTATTTGGTGAAAAAACGCTGCGTCCAACTTACTATGAGTTTCTTTCTCATACAAAAATGATCACATAGTATTATAATGATATTCAAAAATGAGGCTGCATACAAGTGAGTTCACTTTCATATTCTTGTACAGGGTTCCCAGATTGATCTTTTAAGGCCAAATTTGCGAAATTTGGCCTTTTTGAAGCAGATTTGCTTTCAAAAATTATATTTGGCTTTTTTAAAGCGTAATGTATGAACTAAGGAAGAACCAATCAGATGATAAAAAAGATAATAAGCCATTAACATCATTCAAACCTTTTTTTTAAAGATGTGATTGCCTATTGTTAAAGATGCAATAGAAAAATAGAATAAATTCCGCTGGTTTGTTGAACAAGAAACTCGAAATAAAATGTAGTTTCTTGACCTTTTGGCTAGAATCAAATTGTAACATCTGTTCTGTTGAAAAATCGTAAAATGGAGCTTACATTCACACCGGACGTTCTAGAATGGAAATCTGTCAGAAACCCACACAAGGGTTTCGGAAATAGACACAAAGAACCTGATATATTCTGAAATCACATTAGCAAGAGTACATAGATAAGTATGTCCCATCTTGAACAAATAAATGTGATAGGGGGTTTGTTTTCACGCTTTGACTGTAATGTTGTACACATTTACACATGTAGATCCAACCCGTTGAGTACGTGGCAAAAGAGACAAAGAATAGGAAAGAACTTCAACTCGCATTTTTTCTTTATCAACGACATTTTTTCCGGGTACTTTCCTCGAATAAAACGTAATCGTCTTCTCTAACGTGATCGTGTTCCTTGTCTCTGACCTCTATCCTCTCGAACGACCTCTAACGTGCTTTTTGGGTCTATTTATTTTTCCTTACTGTGACTTCATTTCGCAAAACGGCTCGGTATTGGCATATAGGCGTTATACGCCCTTCCGCACTCAGTTAAAGGCGTTCATAAAAATTAAAAAAAAAAAAATTTTCTTTCTTGACCTTCGGGCCAAGATCAAAGTATAGTATCTGATCTGATCCTGCGCCTCACTCTTTTGGTCTCGGTTAATAGAAGAGAAATCCTTCATGACTGATAATTTTTTTAATTTTTGTTACTATCCAGAATTTCTCCTCACATTAAAAACCGACCTTGTGTCTAACTCTGCGCTTATAGGGAGGCAAGTAAACAATAAATAAATAAATAAATAAAGGCGTCCATAGAATGGGAATAAGTCACAAATCCTTATAACGATGCAACTGTGGAATTTTGATGGGTCCCGTGTGTAGTAGTAGTAGTAGTAGTAGTAGTAGTAGTAGTAGTAGTAGTAGTAGTCATGATCTCGAAGACCATAAACATTTTATATCAGTTGCATTTGACACTTTTGGGTCCTGAAGTTCTATCTTTGACAATCTTTATAGCCGGGTAGGGTAACTTGTTTTGAAAGCCCACCTTGATCAAGTATCGTAAGGGGAGACTCGAACCACAACCAGAAAGAGACGAGTACCGTATTCGACTACCTAATAATGTCATTCTAGATGTCAACAATAGGGAATAAAACATGTTACGTGTCATTTAAAAGTATCGGAAGCAAGCGGAACCTCATCCCTTCGCTACACCTTCCTGCTCTTCCCAGAAACACCCGACTCGCCATAAACTGTAAGGTAGTCATGTACCAACAGGGTAGATGATAGTTTACCTGGGTAAAGGACAGTGGGGACGACACAACATATAACAAATGATACGCACAGAGATAACAACATTCTTAAGATGCGTCCATTTAGTCAGTGCATTTATAGACCTCTTACTAAATCGTGACAGACAAACGAAAATTAAATGTCTAACTTAAACATAATGGACTAAAGAAAATAATATCTAGACTGAAGTGGCTTAAATGTGAAAGATCAGCAAAAATATATTTCAGACTTAAGTATAACAGACCAATGAAAATGCTATAAGAAGTGATCTAACTTTAATGTTATTGGCCAACGAAAATTATATTTCAAACTTAAGTATAACAGACCAATGAAAATGTTATATAAAGTGATCTAACTTTAAGGTGATAGGACAACGAAAATTATATTTCAGACTTAATTATAATAGACCAATGAAAATGCTATATGAAGTTATCTTACTTTAATGTGACAGACCAAGGTAAAATATATTTCACACTAAAGTATACCAGACCAACGAAAATGCTATATAAAGTGGTCTCACTTTTATGTGACAGGCAAACGAAAATTATATTATACACTTAAGTATAACAGACCAACGAAAATGATATATAAAGTAATCCAACTTTAATGTTATAGGTGAACGAAAATTATATTTCGAACTTACGCATAACAGACCAACGAAAATGCTATATAAAGTGATCTAACTTTAATGTGATAGGCCAACGAAAATTATATTTCAGGTTTAAGCATAAGAGATCAAAGAAAACAATTTCTAACCTGATTAAACTTAAACGTGGCCCGCAAATGAACAAGATTTTCAAAATTTGTGATGAACCAATTGAAACATTATTTGAAAATTAAGCGTAAAAAAACAGACAATTCTACATTTCAACTTTAGTGATATTTAAAACTTTAACATGACATATTAATGAAAGGTTATTTCAAATTTAAATCTGACAAACCGACCAAATGGTAGTTCAAACTTTAAGATAGCAAACAAACGAAAATGATATTTAAAACATAAGCGTGATAAATGAAGAAAAATGCTATTTTAAACTAAAGTGTGACAGAGAAAGAAAGATGTAATTGCAAATTTATTATAGCGATGCCTGCAGGCAAATTAATTAGTTGCAGGCAAATGAATTAATTAAATCTGGACGTTTAGCGGGAAAAATTTTGCTCGGATCGACGAAAATGCTATTTCAAACACAACCATGCATATGCTACGACGCATTTAAATTAAAATCGATGTTTGCAATCCAAATGTTTATCAGTAAGAATTCAATTTCAAACTGAGGCGTGACGGACTGACGAAAACGTAATTTCAAACTGAATCATCATAGACCAACGAAAATGTAGTTTCAAACACAAGCGTGACAAAGCGACCTACGAGATCTAATATAATATACTTGGACGAAACTAAATAAGACGTTCATTCAATCTGCGCGTTTATCGCTGAAGTACTATTTCAAACTGAAACATGACAGTTCGAGCGACGATCCAAACCCCTGAAAACATATATAAAACGAAAAACAATTGTAGTTTTAAATAAGAGGAGAAAAAAAACACGAAGATATACGACCAATAGACGAGATAAGATCGTGTTGGTTGTAATGCAATCAAGGGAAGCGGAAAGGTTGAACACGAGACGCAATGCGCCGGCGCTGTTTTGTCGGCCCTTTAAATTGTAGATCTTATCGTGGTCATCATTATCATCATCATCATCATCATCAACATCATCATCATGGATATGTTTCCTTCTTTAAAAATAAAGATTACTTTTCCTTGCGTCGAGAAACGGGCGGGCGGGCGGGGAGCGGCTTCTTCGCTGTTTTTTGTTATGTCGTGTGTCATCCAAGCCGTTTTTAATATGAAGGGATTTTCTCTTTTTACATGATGGCCCACACTGACAACATCGTATTTGGGAACGCGGGGGGGGCATTCATTTTCCTTTTTCCTTCTTTTCTTCTTTTTCTTCATCAGTCCTTTTGTACATAATTCCTTTTTCGTTTTATTTATAAACTTATTACTTACTCTCATCCCTTTTTTTCATAATCTTAATCTTCATCTTTTTGTCATTACACCATTGATTGCATTATTATTTTTTTTACTGTTTCTTTTCTTTTTCTTTTTCAGACATTGGTACTTATATTCTTTTCTTCCGTCATCGTATTATTGCAGCTTTTCACCCATCTTTTCCCTCTTATTTCTCATTCTTTTTCATTACATCAGTCATCAATATATTCTTTATTTTCTTCTTCTTCATCTTCTTTTTATCACTCTCATGTGTCCACTTCTTTTTTCTCTTTATTTTTCTTTCTTTATTTATTTCTTCCTCCTCTTCTTTACCTACTTTTCCTTCTTATTCACTACATCAATCATTTATAGTCTTATTTCTTTTCTTACTTTTCGTTCTCATTTTTATTATGATTCTGCTTTGTTTTTCTCTCAATCTTCTACTTCTTTTTTTCAATCCTTTTCTTTTTCTTCTTTTTCAATCTACCACATCTTCTTCGTTATTGTTCTTAGCAACAGGTCGTCATCAGAGATTACTCCCCCCACCTGACTACTGACTACAACTTGGATGTCTTCAAATCCAACGTAAACAAATTCCTGATGAACCGCCCCCTTAAGTAGACACTTTATGAAATCTCAACACTAACGCACAACGTACTGTACATGCAATAACCCTTATCCCTGAGTGGCTTCCGGGCCTTGATAAGTGATGACCTCCTTGTAAAATAAAAAAATCAGTGGTAATCTCTGGATAATAACAAGTCTCCTCAAATTTCCAGTACTCTCGTCTCTTTCAATAACCTTTTCAAATGATTTGCCTTATTGCAAGAGTAGTTTACCATTGATTGCTCAGTAGACATGTTTGTTTGTCTTTACTAGTGGAAACAGCCCTACCCAAGGCCTCGGTACTCTTCGAGCTCTTCCGGTGGAAATCTGGTTAGTGTTTTTCCTTGTAGGTCTTTTTATCCACCTTGACCTTTCACAGCTGTTTTGCATGGTATCAGCCGCAACTAGTCGCCATTTTTTTCGGGGTGGGGATGCATAATTTATATAAAGTTACATATTCTTTTTTCAGTTCTGTGATAAGTATTTTTTTTTCTTTTTACTGTCTCTTTAACCTTTACTTTAAGGTCTACTGAACGGCAAAATCTGCCATTTATAAATTTCAGTGTTCTTGTTAACTATGATGACGTCTGCTCTCCTTGCTTAAATGAGTTTATCTGTTTGTACTACCATGTATCAGAAAAAAATTGTGGTTTTCGTTTTCCAGTACTGTTTGCAGTTTATGTCTGTAGCATTTCGTCACATTCAAAATGCAGTCGCTTTCATAGTCCACAGTGTGCTGCTTTACGCAGTCGTGTTTGTTCTTTCATTCTTTAAAGGCAATTTTCTGTATTCGCTTATTTTGTGATTTATCGTTTAGTCTCTTTATGCACAATATCTACATTTATTGTCTTCCTATGTTTTAGTTTAGTTTTATCTATTTTAGTTTTAATGATACTGATAATGATACTGATAATCGCATTATTTTTAGAAGCTGTCAGTGGGGATTCCGATTCTCTATTTAAGCGTCCTTTATGTTCAAGTGTTTCGTAATTCATTTTTTTTTTCGCTCATGTAGCTGTTTATCTTTTTATCTTTCTTTCATTGCCTTTTTGTTTCTGGTTTCGTGATTTCCAGTGTTGTTTATTTTGAAGGCGTCTTTTGCTGCGATAATCAGACTTTCTGTGTTCTGAGTTATGGATTTTTCCATTCCTTTTTTTTCTTCTTCTTCCATAATCTTCTATACTAACCCCTTCCCTTTCGTTCGTTTTCACACAGAATCAATCAGTTTTATCTTTCGGGTGTAGTGCATTGTGCATGGTAATTACTTTCCTCGGATACGTTAGTTCTTCTTTGATCCAGCCTATAAATGGTTCAGAGTATCTTATTAGTGTAGGCACCGCCAAAAATGACCGAAAAATCAAGTTGTTGTTGTTTTTTTTTTTTTAAACGAAATTACATTTATTTAAATCCATTATTTCTTAGTAACTTTTTTTTTCTAGAAAGATAAAACCCTAAATTTTATTATATAGAAACAGAATAATGTAAAACTTTTTCTACTATTTTTAATTAAATTTTAAATGTTAAATTTTCCCCAAAAGTTAACAATTGACATTTTTTGTCATGCACAAAACACGTACATAAATATTTAAAAAAAAAAAGGTTTTTGAAATAATTAATTTATTTATTTGTTGTCTAACTAAGATTTAGGATGATTTTCTATGAGAATATGCAAAAATATTATAATATAAATACCTGGATTTCAAATAATTCCACTTATTCATATAGGCAACCAGTTACTTCGCGTCGATCTAGATAATGTTTACGTTTGTATTTAATAAAAAACAATCTATGGAAGACCAAACAGGCCCCAAAAAACTTATTTTTCAGTGACGAAAATTTCAATGTATTATTAACACTGAGGCTGGCCAGTACCAGATGGGTAACCATTTGTATGAGTTTGGTTTTTAATGTGTATGTGTGTGAGGGCCAGGCTCCCTAAAATCGGGGGTAGGGCAATTTAAAGCAGAATAAAAAAATTATTTCAGCACGTTTGGTCCACCGTAGTCGAAAGACTGCAAACGTTTTCAAACGGGATCGAAAAAATGATGCTATTTTTAACACAAAGGGCACAATATTTATCGAATTTTTTTTTTTTTTTTGTATCGATTCTTCAAAACATGCCGTTTAATGATGGTCATGCATTATTCGGCTCGCTAAAAAGAAATTGTTAATTTATTTATCAAAAATTTTAAAATGGCTTTTTTCGTGTAAATATTAAAAAAAAAAAAAATTTGTTTTGCTTAACTTAAATTAATTATTTTACTTAACATATTCACCGAATTTCACACTTCAAAACTCAAAAGCGGGATAATTAAACACAATCGAAGTTCTGGTATTTAGACATCAAAATAAGGTATGCAAACAAGTTTTTTCTTTTGTTTTTAATCTATAATCCTGTCCCTTACAACAACACAATATGTTGTGTTCAGTTTCAGATGATTATTTTAAGCATATTTGCAACCCCCTCAAAACAAGGGGGGGTAAGCAAAAATATATATATATAAATATCGTTTATGAAAAATAAGTACACTGTTATAAAGTGCATTCTTCTCTTAATAATCGCTGAAATTTTCGTATTGATCGGATAATTATCTAATTTTTTGGTAGATTTTTAAAAAGACGGTCCGTCAAAAAGTACTTACCTGCCCCCCCCCCCAGTTTTGGCGGTGCCTATATTAGTGAGATTAGGTTTGTTTTTAATTATTAAGCATTTTCAATTATTATTATTATTATTATTATTATTATTATTATTATTATTATTATTATTATTATTGTTGTTGTTGTTGTTGTTGTTATTATTATCATTATTATTATTATTATCATTATTATTATTATTATTATTATTATTATTATTATTCATTAGGAGTTTTCACAAGTTAGTATATTTTCTGGAATCTAAGTTAAAACAGATCCTTTCTAGACACGAGAAAAATCCAGATTGTAGTTGATGGCCGTATATCTAGACAACATGATGCAGGTGCACACCAGGGATAGATCCATAGACCTGTATTATTCTCGATATTCATGCATGATTTCCCACATAAAATTGTGACCGAGATGGGTATATTTGCTTATGATATCACACTTTATAATAAATATAAGGGGAAAACGGATGCACACATAGACAATGACAGAAAATTTAGACCTTCAGTTGGGAGTGAAATGTGGAGCGTAAATGGAGGGTGACATTTAATGGTACTAACACCTGTCAAAATATCTCCTCACCCCCAGATTGTTATAATAAATACCCTACCTTAAAGCATATTCTTCAAACTCCTTTACTTAACAGTCGCGGGAAACATGAATTAGAACAAATATATAAGGCTATTGCAAAGATTGTGGGCTCTCTCTTTACTGTACTTGAAAATTACTCATCCAAGAGATTATCTTATGTCTTTACAAAGCCACAATTTTCTCATGCATGGAGTAACGGTACCATATCTGGGCTAGTGCTTTTCTCACTCTTAGACAACGTTTATAAAAAGAGTATAAAATCTAATAGGTCCCGTACTATCGGCTAAGCTTCAACCTCTGTCCCATCACAACAGTCTTTCATTCCTGCGCCTGTTTTACAAGAATTTTAATAGAATGTGATCTGATGAACTCATAGTACTTGTAATACTCGATGTAATACTCCTGACTAACTCGACAAACAGTAAAATCTCGCCCATTATTGTTGACGTCTCTACATGTGGAACAGACTCCGATTCTAATAGTTTCTTCTCTTGGATTGCTAGACTTTGGATTATAGCCCTCTTGTTTCCTGCTTCACTGACTGTACTAACCTGCAGAAGTTTAAATGTTATGTGAACAGACATCTCGCTGCTTAACTCTCAACAGTATCTTGTTAGATGAGATGCCAAATAGTAACCTCTTACGGTCAAAGTGGCAATATGCCTTTTTGGGATGAAGAAAAAAGCTCATCTTCCCATATTTCCAGCACTTTCAGCTTCTTTCAATAACTCCTACCAATCATTTTCAGTTATCATAACAGCCGTTTACCATTAATTTATTGTTAAAAACTGTTGACTTCTGAAATTTGAGTGGCAATAAGCCATTTAGAGGAGGTATAATACACGTTTCCCTTCCTCGATATTTCCATCCTCCTTAACGTATCACGACAATTTTGTGTGGTACCAACCAAGATTGGTGTTTTATGGGTTGTGAATTTTATTTTTTGAGGTGAAGTGCGGGTCTGTTTATTGGATTTCTGATAGTTTCAGTTTTTATGGCTGATGTGTTTATTTTCTGATATATTTCTCTTTCAACTTACCATGTGGATGTTTAGTGTGAGATGCTTATGTAAGTTGGTTGCTGCATTTGGGGGATTTTCCTCGTCGAACAAAATGATGAACGACGGTGATAAGAGAAAGCAATAATTCCGAAAAGCGATTTCATTTGTTTTCGGAATTATTGCATCATCATCATCATCATCACCATCACCATCATCATCTTCTTCTTCTTCTTCTTCTTCTTACTTTTCCTCTTTTTCTTCTCTATTTTGCCATTCTTTTTATTTTTACCCCCTTTTTATTCCATTCTTTATATCCTTCTTGTTCTTCTCCTACCTCATTTTTATTTCTTGCTCTTCCTTTTCCTTTTTCCCTCCTTTTTATTCCTCTTTTTATTTTATTTCTTTCCACAGCTCGCCTCTCCCCTGAAGAACAGCTCAATATCTTCCTTGATTGTCCCAATCGAGCTATCTATTATGCGCTCGTAATACCGCAACACGGCTTTCTGAATATCCCTTTTCCAGAAACACCAGTTGATGTGCAATCGAATCCACCCTAAAACACCGAGACACAAAATCCATGATCCATTCCACAAGTTGTCGGTTTATTTAAGAGACATTTTTGTGTACATACACGTGAAAAACACAGAGATCTGCAGGAGCCGTCCTTCTCGTCGCAGATAATTATATTGACTGTCTTTGCGTTCATAAAACAACGTATAATAAACGGACTTCATTGCACGTTTACATAGATACAGAACGTACAAGAAACAGCGTTCGACTCGCATTATGCCAACGGACTTTTGTAAAAACTGTTTATCTTTTGATAATTAGTGATTTCCTAGAGCTTTTACACAGGAAAAGCTGTTGCTGCTGTTCATCTTACTAGATTGCCTATAATTAGATAGGGCAATTTTGGTGTCACTCCAAAATAGCTAAACCCTATTCGCACGGTGTCTCAAGTTTATGCAAAACCTCGGCCGCCATGTTTTATTCATGAGAAGGTCGTATGACATGGACCTTGTGTGCACGCGACTTGCGCCTTGAATTTCTTGATTTTTACAAGATATACAACAGATATACATAGTTTGTTCAATAAATAAGGTCAATTCTTTTCCTTTCTTTCCTAATAGAAAAACAGAATAAAATCATTTTTTTTCTTGTAAAGAATTACTTTCCATCAATATGAAGTATGCATTATTTTATTCTAAAAATATTTTGATATCGCAAAGATATTTTTTTATGACCTATTCAATATGGCGGCAAATGCAACAGAGTGTTTTCTGGTTTCTCATGGAAAGACGTTCAGAGCTCGGCTTTCTACCACAACATTTATGTTACTGATTGATAACCATATTGAAAACCATGGTTAATACTAGCATCGTTCACCATACTGCCAACCTACAAGGGAACATCAAATTTAAAAACAGTCTCATGTATATTACGGTCAGAGAAAACGACGATGTTAGGTATTTACAGTTCTTGGTGGGAGGTGTCGACGTCCTGCTACATATGGCGCCCAGAATTCCCGAATGGTCACCCAGCTAGTAATGACAAGGTTAAACGTTGTTTAATTTCGTTGATCTAACGAGAACCTGTATATTAAGGTTATTCTGTTGATGAGATGGAATGATTTTCAATTGAGAAATAAAGACATAAAAAGATTGAAAGTGATTGATATGACGGACCAAGTTTATATACCCGTGGAAACCATTCATAAAGTTAAATTAGAATCGAAGACGACCATGTTATAATCTGCAGGGAAATTCCGTTTGACGCTAGGCATACGGGGAAAGAAAGTTTTAGTTTTTCGTTCTGGTAACAATATGAATCCTTGTGGTGAATGTTTTACGAAGAGAAACAGGAGATTGGAGCTGAGTCAAGCATCTTCAGTGGGAATAACGATAGGGTGAAGAGACTAGCAATATATGTAAAAGGGTCCGTAAGAAAAAAAATAGAAATTTAAAAATCTCCCCCCAAATTTCCTAGTCAAATTTGTCTAGCCAACGAAAAATGTTATGAGTGGTGGCTCAAAGTATGTGGCAGCAGTACTACATTTTATGACGTATTTTATCCTTATATGATTAGGTTGAAGACTACAGGACGAGTTGGCTACTTTCTGCAGGTCAAATCAAACTCCTCCAGAAAGGATCCCCGTTCATTGGACGAGAACCGAAATATAACTTGCTTCAATCGTTTGTAAGAAACAGAGACGGAATGTGAAGTAGAGCAGAAATTCTACTGATTTGCCTTCACAAAATAAAGATAGAATTTCACATACACTTGCCAAGCGCATCATTTTAAGCCAATGAAAATGATTCCCTATCATTTGAAGCTTAGCAACATAATGAATGTAAAGCTTCCATTTTAGATACGATGTGAAAGTTAGTCTTTGCCGCTGATCACAGCAAATGACTTCCGCAGGAAAGAACCATTTTTTTTTTTTTTTGTGGGAGACAAATTATCCAAATGTTGGTGATGAAAAGAGAATTTACATAAACGGGTTTCTTTCCAAGCACTCTCGTTTGTGAAACACGTTACTATGGTATTGCTTCTCTTTGAATTACAATGTCATTGACAAATCTATTGACAACATATTTATTATAAATCATTATCGTAAGTTTATTCCATTCATCATTATCAATTCTTTATTAACAGTCTCCTCCGTTCAAATCACAATGTATTCGTCTCATTGTATCTTATCCTCGAATAGCTTTCAACTTTGATACGTGGTGAATTATTTCATAAAAAAGCGTTGAACAGGAGCCGTGTCATCAAAATGTCAATAGTCAAAAATGCATAAAAAATTAAAAGGAAAATTGAACCAGCAATAAAATATAGCATAATTAAGAACATAGTACACTAATTATTTCGTTTCTTTGTTTTTACAGAAACTTTATCAAAAGATTTAAAATTATATATACGAGCATCTCACAAAAATATGCAAGGGATGCGATTCTGTCTCTCAAATCTATCTTTCTGCCTATAAAACATATAGTTGATCGTATTTTTTGTGTCTGGAGGGGATGCTGGTATATGTTCTTAACGAGAAAAATGTATTTCGGTACAGTTTGAAATACGTCTATTTTCAAAAGGTTTTTTGTTTTTTTACATGGGGGTTCAACATTTATCAAGGCCCGAAGGCCACTCAGGGATAAGGGTTAGTTCGTGTACAGTAATCAGTGAGATAGTATTGTAGTAATCATTAGTATTGGGGGTTTTGATAGAGTGTCTTACTTAAGGGGGCGGTTTGTTAGGAGTTTGTTTATGTTTGAAATATGTCTATTGTCAAAAGTTTGTTTAAAATATGTCTATAGTCAAAAGGCAATTTTGTTCAATTATTCCTTTCATTAAGTCACTATAGAGCATTTTTGGTCGGCCAAAGTAAATAGAATCTCTCTCCGAAAAATGTCTTTTTCGAAAACATTTCTGGCACATTCCTTCTGTAACAACACACACGGCATATCTGTATGCGGGTTTCTGAAGCTATATGTTATGATGTAAAAAACATAAGATGTGTCCTGTAAAAACTGTACAAAATCTAAGAATATCTTTGCTCGGAAGTCTAATTCCCATTGAGGCCAACATATTCGCTACACCAAGCACAGAATTTGAATTATAAGAATATCAAATGATCCGGAGCGATAGCATTACAAAAACAAATGAACTTTTTTATGCAACCCAATACAAACACACACACACACACACACACACACACACACACACACACACATATATATATATATATATATATATATATATATATATATATATATAATGAATGGATCACTAAAGTCTATATTCCAAAGTTCATGATGTTGACCATCTTACAATTTATTCCTTTAATTCAGTTGACATTTACAATTGACAGTATCTGTTTTGTAGCACAAAATAAATCACTTAATTATTATATCAATCAATGAATCTATTTTTCCCTTCACTGATTAGAAGAAATAGCAATAATCAATTCATCAAAAGGGAGCAAAGTGCATTTTGAGATGATTAAAATCCGAAAATTGGAAGAGAAGCTGTAAATACCTTATAATATATTTACATTACGCCATTTTGAATTATGTTTTCTTTTGACGGATTGATTGTTTTAATTTCTTCTGATGAGTTAAGGGCAAAATAGATTCAATGATTAATATAATAATTAAGTGATTGATTCTGTGCTACGAACCAGATACTGTCAAGAATTGTAAATCTTAACTGAATTAAAGGAATAAATTATAAGATGGTAAACATCATGAACTTTGGAATATAGACTTTTGTCATTCATCCATTATATTGCTCTGTAATTACATTAAGCTTAATAAATAAGAATGGTATATATTATAAGGAAATAAAGTATATTTCCACAAATATATATATACTAGCATGGGTGCCTGGCGTTGCCCGGGTATTTGGAGGTGCATGTTGAGCAAAAAAAAAGCGATCAATTTTTTTTAACTTAAAATTTATTGTTTTGGGCTCAAATCAAGTTATTAAGTTCGATCCATGTCCAAGAAACCTATATCTAAAATTTCAAGTGTGTAGACCCAAAATTGTCGGAGGAGTTTGGTAGAGTTCTCAAAGGTCAAATCGTTTAACTTTGACCCCTTAATCGCCAAATATCTGGCCAAAAACTGATCACATCGATTTTCCCAAATCTCAGTAACCTGTATATCAAATTTCGAGTCTGTAGACAAAAATTGACAGGGTTATTGCGTAGGAAAATGTACACGGAAACACACACGCACTTTTATATATATATATATATATATATATATATATATATATATATATATATATATATATATATATATATATATATACTAACAAAAGTACCAGTCGTTGACTGGGTTCAAAAACAGCCAACAGAAAATGGACTCTGATTTATGAATGTATGATAGGTTATGAAAAGGAAGGGTTGTAAAGAGATAGCTTCGAATTTGGGGGTATCAAAACCAAAGCAAAATATGATGAAAGTAAAAATAAAATAGATAAACCCCATAATTTATTATACCATATCTGTGCACACTGAAACACTTATCACAATATTCTGTGGATCTATATTAAAAAACCTTGTTAAACTTTGTGACATATTTCCATTCTATAGACGTCAGGCGCGAACGAACACCCCATAATTTTATTATACCATATTTCTTCAAACTGAAACATAATTATCAAAGTATACTTACGCAGATAGATTTGAAAAGTCTTTATTAAAGTTTGTGCCTATTTCCATTCTATGGAGGCCAGGCGCAGACCCCAAAATTTTATTATACCATCCCTATTTAAGTTAACTTATTAAAGTATTCTTCTGTACATCTATATCAAAAAAACTTGTAAACGTTTTTTTTTTTTAATTTTTAAATTTATCTCCATACTTTGTGAACCAGGCGCGAACGCAGACCCCACAATTTTAATGAACCACCCTTCTGCCAGATCAAACATCCCCATTCCTGTGTCTCGATACATCTTCTATCATTATATGTAATCAGTTTTTCAAATAATCAGCCATATAGGAGCCTATTCGTGACAACACACACACACACACACACACACACACACACACAGAGGCATTCAGCTTTATATTATTTATATATATATATATATATATATATATATATATATATATATACTAGCTGTACCCGGCCACGCGTTGCTGTGGCTCAGTTTGTTAAAATGGAACACATGCGAAAGTAGAGAAAAGTTTTATTCTTTTTTTTCAGGAGAATGTACAAATTATTTTTTTTTTTTAACAGATGTTAAGAAAATAAACAGAAAATACTTCCATCATTAATTATGCAAAAAAATAAATAAAATGTTGATTTAGTGTTTCAATATGCTTATAAATTACGATAAAACTTGCTGAGTATGCACTGTTTTATGTTTGTTGTAAAAATTGAACGGAAACTTCAATTTCCCTTCATTTTAATCTTTCTTAATTTTTTAATTGTGCTCCCCAAACGAATATAATCAAAACAGTAACATTCAACAATTGTACTTAAGTACTATACTTTTGTATATAAAACACAAAATGGGTGTTTGTATTACTGTAGGCATAGATTCGAAAAAGTTGTCAAAAAACAAATATATAACAAATAAATGTTATCAAAGGCAAGATAAGTTACTTTTCTGCCAAACTGGATATATTTTTCGTGTTTTTATTCAATGTAATATGTTTATTCAGCTCGAAAAACATACAGTGTTTACCGATGTATTCGAAAATTCAAGATGGCGTCTCACACCCTCTTTAACACCGTAAGTATGGAAAAAGTTGTTATAAATAAAAAACTATACAAAATACTATTAAAAACCCGCCGAATATACGTCAACCTATGTCACGGTAACATATATTGAGCGAGTTTTTAACAGTATTTTATCCGGATTTTTATTTATAACATCTTTTCCCACACTTACCGTGTTAAAGAGAGAATCAGACGCCATCTTGAATGTTCCAATACATCGGTAAACACTGTATGCTTTTCGAGCTGAATAAACATGTTACATTGAATAAGAACACGAAAAATATATCCAGTTTGGTAGAAAAGTAACTTATCTTGCCTTTGATAACATTTATTTGCTATATATTTCTTTTTGGACAACTTTTTCGAATCTATGTGTACAGTAATACAAACCCCACAAAATATTCATTAAAAAAAAAGGGAAATAATTCCATTTTTAAACGAAAAAGTCAGTTTACCTAACTTACTGTATTCATGCTATTTTTTAAGCAAGAAAAAAAAGATAAATATCCAGATACGCTACTACAGAACACCGACCACTCTAATTTGTTTTTTATAGGTAATTGAGGTCGCTGACAACGAATCTGATAGTCAAACTTGGCGCAAATTTACCGTTTGCATGGTATTTACCCCTGAACCCACGAACTTCTTTCCACCATTTTGCAGCTTCCGTTTATGCTACGCGCATGCACGCTGTAGCATAAACGACGGCTTCACCAAGCAAACTACGTTAGGGGGAGGGGATTTTTTTTTTCCAGGACATAGAATTTTCTAATTTTAAAAAATACATTATAGCGCTTTTTGGGTGGAAAATTTAAAATTAGCTGAAAAAGAAATAAAATAAAAAAAGGAAAGCACACCAAGTTGGAGTAGGGGGGGGGGTAATTTATCTGTTTTTTTTTTGTTGTTTTTGTTTTTTTACCTGGAACATCGAATTTTCAAATTTTCCGTAAGTAACGCACCGACATTTACCAATTAGAACACCATTTAACATTTTCCGAAGATTTTACTTTGTACATTGGGGCGCGAGCGGGGGGGGGAATGTGATGTTGGCGCGCGCGTGCCCCAACATCACATCCCCCCCAAACAAATTAGAGTGGTCGGTGTTCTGTAGTAGCGTATCTGGATATTTACCAAAAAAAAATATTTAGGTTTGGCTATACATTCCTAAACTCATTTTACCCTAAATAATTTAGGAGACTGAAATAGGAACCTAATTGAATCTTTAATTTTTTGAATAGTATGTGACAAATTCATTTTTCTTCGAGTTATATTGAATTCATTAATACGGACTTTAGGGGCTTTTTTCGTAATGTTACTGTAAAAATTATTTTTTATTGTTACAAATTACGATGCTTTAAAAAAAGCAAAAATAATTTTTTGCGTTTTTTATTTACTACTGAAAACCATAACTTTAGTAAAGGTATTTTTTGTTTAAACAAAAATAAAACATTTTCACTAAGAGTTAAGTAAAATAATTAGTTCATTATATTCTGCGATCATTATTTGAAAAATACTGCAATTTTCATTAAAATTCGTTAATTTTCTGATTTTTGGTGAATTTTTAAGTAAAGGGAGGAGTCAAAATGTGTATACACTTTGAGCGTCGGCATTCATTTTGCGATCACGTGTGGTTAATTTAAATTAAAGTTCAATCACATGGTTACATTATCAATAATCATGTAATTAAACCCATTGAAAATTTACCGATATTGTAAACACATTCTGTTTACATTAAGCCTGTAGTGTTTTTTTTAGTGATGCAATGTTGTCAACTGAGATTTTAAAAAAACCCGCGAGATCAGGAGAAAGAAATGTCCAGAAAATCGCTAGATTTTTAACTTATCGTCTGAAATTTTCTAAAATCGCTAATTCCCGCCCCCCCCCCCCAAAAAAAAAACTCCATAATGTTCCGTGTTTTCTCACTATGGGTTTGCATTACTGTACACATAGATTCGAAAAAGTTGTCAAAAAACAAATATATAACAAATAAATGTTATCAAAGGCAAGATAAGTTACTTTTCTACCTAACTGGATATATTTTTCGTGTTTTTATTCAATGTAATGTGTTTATTCAGCTCGAAAAGCATACAGTGTTTACCGATGTATTGGAACATTCAAGATGGAGTCTGATTCACTCTTTAACACGGTAAGTTTGGGAAAAGATGTTATAAATAAAAATCCGGATAAAATACTGTTAAAAACTAGCTCAATACATGTTACTGTGACATAGGTTGACATATATTCGGCGGGTTTTTAATAGTATTTTGTATAGTTTTTTATTCATAACACCTTTTTCCAAACTTACGGTGTTAAAGAGGGTGTGAGACGCCATCTTGAATTTTCGAATACATCGGTAAACACTGTATGTTTTTCGAGCTGAATAAATATGTTACATTGAATAAAAACACGAAAAATATATCCAGTTTGGCAGAAAAGTAACTTATCTTGCCTTTGATAACATTTATTTGTTATATATTTGTTTTTTGACAACTTTTTCGAAACTATGTGTACAGTAATACAAACCCGTTTTGTTTGATTTTTTTCCTGTTGTTTCTTGTTTTTTACACTTTTAGATCGTATTTTAAACTAAACTTCGGAGGTTGGAATGCCCCCCCACCTAAAATGTACTTGGAAAAATCGATTTTATAGTGAGATTTAAGAATGGTTAGTCGAAAAAAAGGTGAAAAACAAAACAAATAATCAATAAATAATTGTTACCAAAGGCAATGAATGCTACTTTTTTTTACTTACATGAATGAGTTTATTTTATGTTTTAAAGTATTTTCAATCACTTTTCTTTATTTTTTAATAATCTAATGCGGGTGTGTGGGTGCCAAATACCTCCAGATTTTCTAGAATGTCCCGCTAGATTGTAAACGAAATCTCCAGATCTAGCAGGAAAACCGCTAAATTGTAACACTGGTCACGTGACAGGAAGCGGTAATAAATAATTGTCCCTAAATAAAAAAAATGGTCTCTCGGTACAAAGAAATCCCCCTATTTATCATAGAAAAATTAAGTATAATGTTATAATTAAAAAGAAATATATAAAAACACACATGGATATAGTAAACATATTATACCAAAACGTGGAAGCCATCCGTCCAGTGGTTTTCTAGACAATTAATTCCGAACGAACCAACAGTTACATTTTTATATATATAGATATAGTCTATCTATATATCTATAAAAGTGAACGTGTCTGTCTGTCTGTCTGTCTGTCTGTCTGTCTGTCTGTGTGTGCGTCTGTCTGTGTACATTTCCCTACGCAATAACTCTGTCAATTTTTAGTCTATAGACTCGAAATTTGAAATACCGGGTACTGATATTTGGGAAAATCGATTTGACGGGTGTCAGCCAGAAATTTGGCTGTTAAGGGGTCAAATTTCAACGATTTGACCTGTAAGAACTCTACCAAACTCCTCCGAAATTTTGGGTTTACACCCTTGAAATTTTAGATATAGGTTTCGTGGACATGGATCTAACCTAATAACTTGATTTGAGGCCAAAACAATAAATTTTCAGGGGTCATAATAGGGGTCAAAGTTTAAAAAATTACCCCTTTTTTTTTTGCTCAGCATACACCTCTAAACACACGGGCAACGCCGGGCACCCATGCTAGTAATTTATAAAAATAAAGTATATTTCCACAAATATATATATATATATATATATAGTAAATTATAAAAATATATATGGCAATTTACTACATAGTACATACTTACTACATAGCTCTACCTATGTATTGAGCATTGTTGAAGTAAATACTTAAAGTTTACGCATAAAATAATACTTTCGTATATTAATTTATGTGAATAAATGAAATAGTCATATATATATATATATGTGTGTGTGCGTGCACGTGCGTGTGTTTGTGCGTGCGTGTGTGTGTGCGTACGTATATGCATGCTTGTGTGTATGTGTGTGTGCGTGTATGTGTGCGTGCGTGTTTGTGGGGTATGAGGTGTGGGTGCTCGCGCGTTCGTGAATAACTGTTGCAGATTGGCTATTCGTAGTCGAATGGCTCAATCCACAAGTGCAAACAATTTGTTATTAAGTTTAGACAGGAAAGAAATAGCGAAACATTGGGCGACGTTCTCTATTCAAAAAAAAAAGCGCGTTCGGTGTAGGTAAACAACATCCGGTATGAATGGAAATGCGTTAACTAAATCTTGAACATAAAGTCAAGAAGAAAAAAAAAAGGAGAGTGACTGACTAAAGAAAAAGAAGAAATAGAAGGACGGATATTCTTGAGATGTGTTCTTTTAATCTGCGCGTTTTGAGATGAAAATGAAAATAACCCAAGTGTGACAGACAGACTAACATAGGGTAGGGAAATTTCAAACTAAAGCGTGGCAGGCAAATCAACTTACGAACGCATACCACCATTTAGAATTCATTCGAAATAGCTATAGACTGGCTCATGCAACGAATGATGCACCTTCTTGGAGTAATGTTACCACAGGTATCAACATTAAGTTGGATCCTCCAGACTAGATGAATTCTAATCTTGGAATCCAGAAAACCCAAGCGAAGACCGCTATAATAAAAGTTCCTTAAAATCAGGCACTCTGGATTGATTTTTTTTATTTAAAAATAAAACAAAAAATATCTGTTTATTTAAATGCATTTCTTTAAATATGTTTTGTTCATTAAATTAGAAACTTATCTTGTATTAGGTTTAAATAGTGTTATTAAAAGTCTTGTCAATATATATATATATATATATATATATATATATGGTTTAAATTGTTTTCTAAAAATGTTTTGTAAATATATGAAACTAGCAGGACCCGTTAACCGTTGGTGCCCGGTGGAGGCATCCCCACCCCCTCGTAAAAAGTTAAACTATGATTGTTGAGGGTGTCCAACCCTCAACGTCCTAATGGTAAGAACGGCTTTCAGAATAGATATCCCATTTTATGAGGAGGATTGTCAAAGTATTTACCCAAAATTTAATCTTGATATTCACTGTCAGTATACCCACTCGCATAAACTATAACCCTCCCCCCCCCCACACACACAAAAATTGGGGGCAGCAGTGTCGAACGGAGAGGAGTAGATTTGTTTATCTGGCAGCCACTGAATACAGTGCATAATGTATCCGCCAAAGTTAAAAGAGGTTGTTTAATTCAGCGTAGTAGAAAACCTATGTAAGGCGTTATTTTAAAGGAAATTGTGTTGAGGTGGAGCTAAGGTAAAAAAAAATTACCTAAAAAAATAGTTAATGTTTTAGCAGTGTCGATAATAAGTCCGGAAAAGATAAGTAAACAAAAAACAAATATATAACAAATAAGTGTTTCGGTAGGCAATGAAATTTAAGGTAAGTTTGTAGTTTAGCGGCGTAAATTATTTGATAGTTATTTTTAAATAAAATACTAAAGGCTGAAATAAAGCCAGTTAAAATTTCATTATTATTATTATTATTATTATTATTATTATTATTATTATTATTTCATCATTTTTATGAGACTAAATGTACGACATTCCAGTGCTTTTAAAATTTGGTCTTTCTAAGGATTAACAGATTGGCAATTTAAGGCAAAATTTGGCCTTTGTTACGCTCTTTCATGGAACCATGTTTTAATGAAGAGCGTAAGAAAGGCCAAATTTGTCCATAAAAATACCAATCCGTCAAACTTTAGAAAGGCCAAATTGTAAAAGCAATATGGCGGCATCGACTGGCGTAAATACAGTCAAATAAAAAATGATGAAAAAAATAAAAGTGACATTTTTACTGTTTTTCTTTGGTTTATATGTGGTTTATATAAAAATAAAAAGGTTTTATAATTTGTTTTTCTATTAACAAACGAAAACAAAACAAAAATATAGCATCGTGTGTGGGTTGACACGATAACTACAGAGTAGGAAAATATATAAGTAAGTAAAACCGTCCACAATAAGAGTAACTGTTTAAAACAATAAGAAAAATATAATTAAAAATGCCCCCCCTAAAACAAACGAAAAAAAATAGGATCTTGTAAGGGTTGAAAAGACGTTCCAAAATCGAAAAATAAATGAAGGTACCCGTGCTTTTGTTTATGCATGAATAAGTTGATTCTGGAATAATAGAATTCGTCGGTTTCCGCCAATCAAAGGGGCGGATTTTTGGAAAGAGAAAATTCATTATTTTTTAATCGGGTAATGGAAAGATTGTTATGTGTATGTAGCTAATAACCAGTTACAATGGGTGCAATGTAAGTATCGTAGAAACTGTAGAAAAGGTCCCGGTGTCTACTGATAGCAGTGGGAGGACTAAATATTTTCGAGAAAAACAGGGACTCTTTCCATTATAGATGTCGCGATTGTGATGGTCTTTCTCCTACGAGATTATAATATTTTTAGACAAAATCTAAAGTCCTAAACTATAAGATTCTTTTTTTTACCTTGCTTTTCTGTCACTTTATGATGGTTATGATGGTTATGAATTTTTGTATGGGAATAGGTGGTAAATTGATAAATACATCAAGCCGAAGTGTCAATAATGTCTTAATATCTAGCTAGCAGACATAGAAATAGCCAAGATTCAATTGTGGCAAAGGACCTTAGCTACGTTTCTCATGTCATACATGTACATTCACCTGCATATATATTCATACACATGCATATATGTACCAGTATGCATACATAAATACAAACATATATACACACCCATATATAATACATGCCCACACATACACAACTAATCTTTTTACTCACACATATGCATACATAAATACACTCCTGGTTAAAAAATTAAGACCACTTATAAATCTTTAAAAAGAAACCTTTTTTAAGGATGGATTTTAAACCCCTCCGCCTTAAGGCTACCAATACCACAACATAAAAGATTATGGAGAAAAAAAAAGCTACATCCGAAATATTTAATTCCGAAATGTACATTTTTATAAAATGGAGTATTTTACCCTTGATTAAAATTAGAAGACGAGGAGTATAAATTGGTTTTTAGTTACAAATTAGCAATCATTGCGTGAAGGTGTCACCATAACGTTTGCAGATAACTTTGCTTACTTTAGTAAGCAAAGTTACCGAAGTTGAGCTTGCACGAATTTTATATTTCCATAAGCAAGGTTTGTCATTGCAGGCGATCGCAGCTAAGGTAAATTGCAGACTTACCGCATCGCAACGATGTCAGACTTACCTCATCGCTTGAAATGAATTCCAAAAGAAAACCTTTATTCTATAATAAAAGCGTCAACATTGATTTTTGTTTTCTTTTGGTCATCAGAAATGTTTATTTATGAACAATTACATTACTGTCGAGAGTTCTGGTTTAGGTGAATATTTTGGTAATATATCTAGCTAAATAGCAAATGAGAACACCGGAAGAGCAAATTTGTTCCATCATTTTTGACAGAAGATGTACGCTAGTCTAAAATAAAATGTGTACATTAAATTCACACATTCGTCTAAAAATTTTCATGTGTACCTAGAACCAAACGAAACTTCCATGAACGTAGTTTTTTTCCAATAACATCCCATCTGCGAAGCACAATAACTTAACATTGCTTTACTATTGACTACAATATAGTTAGCTTCAATTATAATATCAACAAATATTTGTTGAATCATTTCTCTAAACCGAAAAATGGGTTCTCTCTCCCGTGTCAGGAAATTACTCGCCGCTGAGAATATCCTATATCTCCACAAAGCCACATGACATATAGTTGTCACATCTGGGCTGGTGCATCTATCACCTCTCTCTCTCTCTCTCTCCTCTCTCTCTCTCTCTCTCTCTCTCTCTCTCTCTCTTAGACAGGGTCTAAAGAAGAGTTTCCAATCTAATACGTCCCGCACTATTAGCCAAACTCCATTCCTGTCATATCACTGTATCCCTGTGTCTATCTTACAAGTCCTTTAATAAAATATAGTCTGATGAACAGATTGCACTTATACCCCCTCGATGTACATACACCCGACAAACCCATCTAGCATAAAAAACAATCCATTACTATTGAGGTCACTAGATACCGGAATGCCTTCTTTTCTAATAGCTTCTTACCTAGGACTGCTAAACTTTGGAACCCCCTTCTTGTTTTCTGACGGATGCAGAGGCTTGAACGTAATGTGAACAGACATCTCGTTTATTTTCTCACATAATCCCAAGTAAACATGATCCTAAATAGTATCCCGTGATGCCCAAGTGGTAGTACGCCTTGTTCGGAGTGAACAAAAGTAAAAAAAAAAAATCAAATAATATCCTATTCACTCATTATTTATATCTTCTCAGAGTATTACTCTATATTCAATTGACAGCATCATTAAGCAGTCTTTTAACCTTGATAAAAGGTGATTTGTTATTATATAAAAAAAAGACGAAAGTAAAAAAAAAATGAAGTGTAACAAATTGGTTGACAGACAAAGCCTCTTATACAGATACGATACCAAACAACTCGCTAAATTGATCCGAACGGAATAGTATACTACCCACGTGTTGATCTAACGCCAACTTTAATATTTTTCTTTGCTTTCACAAGACAAAAATGAACTCAGTTTATCATTGTTAAACAAGTATATGATAAACAAGCTAGCGTTTCAAACTCTACATTATAAACAAGCGAAGTGAAAATTAACTTGATATTAGCGGTTAATGAGTTCGGCGATGTCTCCAATAGTCTATGCAACTGTTGTCACCAGCAAGTTAGTATGTAAACAGAGGCCCTGAGAAGAGACACCCCCTTTTTTTTTTTTTTTACAGATTTGAGCGTTGACAAAGGGAAAAAGAAAACTTGTTCTAGCGAATAATAATGATTTCAATAAGAGCGAGTTAAACAGTGAATATTGTTGGCAAACATCCAGTTGCGATTACTCGTCACTTTTGACCTCGACTTCCTAATTGCTTCAACGGAAAAGCAAATGCAAGAAGAAACGACACATTTATTTTTATTTCTGTTAGTTTCCTTTTTCTTTTTCTTTTTTCTTTCACTCTTTTTGTTATTTTTAAATACTGGCTGCTTATTCAAAACATAATGTTTTTACAAGTGTTAGAAAGACTACAAAACTAATATCGAGTGCTTATTTACAATAAACCCATCACATAAGATGATCTTCGGCTTATCGGGGATGCTAAGCTTAGGTTGTACGACGAGGTTATTGTAAATAAGCACTTTATATTATTTTTCTAGACGTTTTGAAAGTTCGTAAAAATAATATTTCTTTTAATAAACAGTTCGTATTTAGAAACTTCTTTTTATTTGAAATGTTACTTATTACATGATAAAAAGTGGAGTAAAATAGTCCGTAACACATTTGTAAGATTTAATAAAAGCAAACTAGAAATACAAATGAAATAAATATATGTTTATTTTCCAATTGTACACATGATATCATTTTGTTTTGTGTCGTTTTTATGGAGATCGCCCCAGACAATACATGAAGCCACATCATTTAATGAGCTAAAAGCACGACAAATAACATTTTAAGGCACAAGACTAGCCAACGATGAGTGTGATGTGAATAAATTATGTCCCGTTCGTCAGAAACATCGCTCATGGAATCTTATTTTTTTTTTTTTTTTTGCTCTTCTTTATCCCAAACGTGGCGTATTGCCACTTGGAACATAAGGGGCTACTATTTGGGATCGTGTCCAACAGGAGACAGCAGGAAGCTGAGCAGCAAGATGTCTGCTCACATCACATAACGTTTGCAGGTTAGTACAGCCAGGGAAGCAATAAACAGAGAGAATTCCAAAGTCTAGCAGTTTGTACGAATAAGCTATTAGAGTAGGCTTTCTAGCATCCAGGGATCTCAACAATGAAATGCTGGGATCTTGTTGGTTGTCGGATCAGTCGAGGATATGTACATTGAGTGTGAAGCCAGTGCTATGAGTTCATCAGAACACATTCAAATAAAGTATTTGCAAAACAAAGCAAAGACTGCCGAAAGTAAACCTAACGTTCACTTTATACTCGCTTAGAATTTTGAATAATCAAAAAGTGTGTTTAGTTTTCAAGTGTGCAATGTTTCCGGCCACAGTTATGGTCTTTGGTGTGGTTTCAAGTGAGGGCCACATCATGCCACCTCACATCTTTGAAGTCGGCCTGAAAGTCAACACCAAAGTGTACCTGGATGTGCTGAAGAGTATGGTGATCCCCTAATGCAATCAGGGTGGTCGCTAGCAGACCCTGAGTGTGTGGCAGCAGGACTCGGCGCCGGTTCACAAGTCCAAAGAGACACAGGATTGGCTTCAGAAAGAATGCTAAGACTTTGTACTCTTCTCTCATTGACCCTCTTCTTCCCCGACTTAAACTCGCTTGACTACTTTGTTTGGTCATACATCGAGGACATCACCAATATGATCTCTCACAACAACAAAGCCAGTCTGATCGCGGCCATCCGCCGAGTATTCGCCGAGCTCCTGCCCGCGCTTGTGAAAAAGGCATACTCCCAGTTCCGGACTCGTATAGATTGATTGAGGCGGCTATATTGAATAGATGTCAGCATAATCAAGTAACCTGAATTGATTTTTTCAATAAAAGTTTTAAAATAAAGCTGTAATCTTTTTATTAGGCCGATAACTTTATCGTTTCAACCTGCATATTTGTATGTATAAGATTTACTGTGCGCTATAGTTAGCCGTATATAGTTTTATGCAAAGGGATAAAAATTCAAATACCTCAGATTTTTGTGAAATTTTAATTACAAGGTATAAAATATCAATTTATTTTGTCCAATGTTGGTTCCTTTGGAGTATTCAAGGGGATTTTAGAAGTCACAATGTTGTTACAATGTTGATTTGTAAATTCAAATTTGCAAAGAACTTAATCAATAAGCATTAGTCCTCAACGACACAATATTGATTGAACTCCAATTTCTTCTCAAGACGTTTTCAGCTTCAACTTTACGTTTAAGACATTTTATAGAATTAAAATTATGTAATGGATGTTGATCACACTCGCTATCTTGCTAGAACATCACTAACGCCTGGGGGCATCCTATACATCTACAAAACATACAGTTCGTCAGGTCACGAGCCTAGTCTAATACAAAACCAGCAGTGACAATGACGTGTACGTAATACTGTCATTTCACATGCAATGAATATTATTAAATGAATTGTATATACGATGGATACCCAATAAACTTATTCATATGGAATGATATCATAGTTAAGAGATTTTGTTATGTATGTCGAGGGGCACAAGTGCTATATATTCAGCAGAGCACATTAAACTATACGTAAACCACGCACATGGAGTATTGTTTTCACATTTGGGCTGGTTGATCTACCGCTACTATCTTCCATTTAGACACGGCTTAAAACACATTCTTAACTTTAACAGTTCTCCAACTATTGGCTCAGCTGTAACTTCTATCTCATCGCCGCAATGTTGTATTTTTGTGCGTGTTTTACATATAGTTTAATGTGCTCTGCTGAATACATAGTACTTGTGCCCCTCGACATACATAACAAAATCCCTTAACTATGATATCATTCCATATGAAAAAGTTTATTTGGTCTCCATCGTATATAAAATTGATTCAATAATATTCATTGCATGTGAAATGGCAGTATTACGTAATGTTATTGTCACTGCTGGTTTTGTATTAGACTAGGCTCGTGGTCTGACGAACTGTATAGACATGTAAGATTATCATTATGACTTAAGGTAAGTAAAACAGTAGTTTATATTAAAACGGTTAACTCTTAAAATGGCTGCCAGATTTTATTGAGTAGTTTCGTTTTATTTTCCAAGCTGTGACAGAGCAAATTAATTCATGTCGCTTGTCTGATTAATACGGATTTTTCAATGTTGCCTGATCTTCTTTTTATATAATTTTCTTGGGTCAATGCTTACACGGTTATGTTTTTGATGGCTTTTTTAAGTGCATTACAGGGCTTGACCCCTTACACTTAGGTAACGCATTTCTCGGGACCATGAACCTGTTTTTCATCTAGTTATTGATAAAGTTTGTGTTAGTTTTTACAGGAGATTTACTCCGTTTGTCCACGCGATCGGTCCTGAGCAAACGGTACGTGCCATAAAATATAAAAGCGAGAAACGCGAATTGCCAATGTAATTACAGGAATTCTCAATGTCAATTCAATCACGCCGGCGTGAAGATGTTCCTAAGCGTTCACAAATTACTCGCGTATGCTTCGAGCACGAATAAAGCGATTCACCTACGGTCGTCCACAACAGACGTATCACGTTCGCACGTCAACCGCTATCTCAGATACATGAATACACACACCGGAAGTGGAACGGTGCAGCAGACTGTACGACTCTCAGCTATTCTCGCTCGGGGGGCGCTTCGGCCATGACAGTCGATGATCTTTTAAACTGCAGGCGGAAATTGAAGGCGGGCACATAATTTCCGAGTCCGGTTCATTCTGCTTTGGAAGTTAGGTGATCTTAAATGCTAGTGGTCTTCGATGGGCAGTGATAGTCGTCTCGATGTAGTTATATCAATCGTCTCTCTCCGTCAATTATAGTGATACTCCCCGCATAACCCCCAACAACCCCTGGTAACGGGCGTGACGCGCGCTAATTGTTGTCGCGATCTTACATTTGTTTTAGCCTTAGCAAAGAATTTTCTCGGTAATTCCACGCTATTACAGTCGCATTGACCCTGAATCAATTGTGAGGGAAGAGGGTTGCTTTATTAAAAGGAAACTATCGATATCACGTCTTTAACACGTTCCACCATTTTCGATGACTATTATCAGTTTGTTTGCTTGTTCGCCATTTTGATATAGTTCTCATTGTATTTTACGTTTTTCGGTTTTAGTATTTAATATGTACAATTACTTTTATGTTTTTATAGTCTTTTGTGTTTTTTATCATAGTTTGTATTTAATTTTTTATTACATTAAAACCTGCTCTCATGATAATCTTTAATGTTAGTAATATTGTTCTCGCATATAATCACTATTATTATTATTATTATTATTATTATTATTGACTCGCACGAACCCATGAGCATTTCTAAGTTATATTCTTCATTAGTTGTATATGTCTTTGGTGTATTACATGGAGGTCCGGTACAAATGCAAACCTTACTATATTATAGTATCACATTTGTTCGACTAAAACAATTTTTAACTCTGTACCTTTGTTAATGTTGTTTCTAAATATATTTGTTATGGGTGTCTATCACCAAAACTTTTGTAGGAGTTGCAACATATTTCTATATTATGGAGTTCCAGTGTGAATGCAGCTCCGCGATGTGATTTTACCATCTTTGTACAGAACATATATTACACTTTTATCCTAGCCTGAAGACTAAAAAGTATATTTTAATTCGATGTTCACGTCCGATACAACAGCAATATCATATGATTTTTCTCTAAATATGCTTTCTTTGCATTGCATCTTCGGTGATCGGACGATGCCATCTTTTAAAATATCGTTGAAAAGTGGTGTTGCAATGATTAATCGGAATCGAAAATCGGAATAATTGGTTACCGGAGTTGGTATCAGAATAGAAATATTCTATGCTAGTTTCTGATGCTAAAAACGATTCTTCTAATTGTTTTTTAACTGAAACTTCTATTGTTTGTACTAATGATAAAATGATAAATGTTTATGGATTTTAAGCTACTAATTCAACTAAAATTCATATATCCACGTGTGTATTTTTTACGTTTGCAAAAATATATGCACACATTACTTGTGGGGTTTTTTTTTTTTTTTTTGTTTTTTTTTTTGCGATAATCCGAAAACTGCAAAAAACTAAAAAACTAAAAAAATTTTTTTTTAAACTATATAGTTTACTTGGTTTTTATCTATTTGTTCCTAATCCAGTTGTTTTGACCTGCTTCCAGTAGCCATTTTGTTGCTCTTTTTACGTGTCCTTTTCACGACCATCTACAAGTTTCATTCATCTTATGAATAGTCTATATAATTACCTCTCTTTCATTTTTATTTTAGTTCCTATCTCCCTCTTACTATTTAATTTGACGATACTAACTAATTAGTCGCTCTAATTTATCCTATGCATTTATCTAGTCTTTTAACTGTTGCATCTATGCAATGCTTAATGCGCATCGCATAGGAATCATCATCATCCTTATTTCCGTTTTATAGAGAGTCGGTTAACAGCATTTATTTCTAATTTTCTGATTTTTCTCTTGCTATCTCACACATTCACACTGAAAGATCCTTTTAAGGATTCTAACCGTCTCCTTAAGTGCAATTGTTTATATCTTCGTTACGCTTGGTTCACCGGGTATATTTGCTGGGTAGTTTTTGAAATTCTTTTTCATGAATCCGGTTGCTTCTATAACTACTGGAGTCTTATTATTATAAATTTTCCTAATGTCTGTCTGTGGGTTTGTGTGTGTGACGACGTTTATCTCAGCCTACAGGCAATCCACCCAGGCAAGTAAGGTGCTGAAATGAAGCTTATGACCGAGCGGATGTTTTAGTGATATTTATATCCATGTTTGGTGCATGGAAATGTTAAAAAATTTCAATAAATCTAAAAAAAATAACGATTTACTGAACAACGTTTTATTTACTACATATTTTTCTGGTATTCACCGGAAGCTATTATCTCTCTTCGTAAGTTCTATTTATTGCCTGTGTATGTGACGCTGTTTATCTCAGCCTACAGGCAACCCACCCAGGCAAGTAAGGTACCGAAATGAAGCTTATGACCCAGCGGATGTTTTAGTGATATTTATATCCATGTTTGGTGTATGGAAATGCAAAAAAAAAAATGCAAAAAGATAACGATTTACTAAACAATATTTTATTTATTAGATATTTTTCCAATACAAGGATCCAAGTTTGCCCAGCTGGGCAAACTTGGATCCTTGTGATGGAAAATCTTCCTAAGATTCTAGGGGTTTTCATGTCGTATATAAAATCTTGGTATTTCGTTATCTTCTCCATCGCAGCTCTGTTTAACCCAGCATCATTTGTGACACTAACTTCTACTAAGGTTGCTTTTTTCTCTTTCTTGTCTCATATCAATATGTCAAGTTTAATAGCGCTATTTTCTATGTACGTAGCTGAAGGAAATGTCATTATCATAGGGGATGTCGTATAACTTATATCAAACTGCTCTTCCAGGTACGTGTTCCTGAAGTCAGCTGTTACATCTGATATTCAACTTTTTACAGACCGTCAAGTGGAGATATTTTCACACACTATTGTGTTGCATTTTATATTATTATCTCCAATTAAAACCTTACACTTGTATATCAGGTGTCTCACACTTTCTACGTCTGTGTGGCAGAACTTTCACTTGTTGTCATTGCTGTCAATGCTTAAAAGCATTGTCCAGCAAACCTTGATTTTCAACAGCTATTTTTTGTAGTGCATGCATTGTGCATTGTCAATAGCTTCATGGATATTTTATTTATGTTTATGAGATCTTTTTATCATTTCAGGATTATCTTATCACCGAATTTTCCCTGGTGTTTATTCCCTTTATTAAGTTACCAGTGATTTATTCTTAATAACGGTCGATAGTTCCCCTGGAATATGAGTGGCGATAAGTCTTTTCAACAGTTCCAATTGCTCTCAGGTCCACTCTGATCCGGAGTGGTAGTACCTGTTGGGATCCCAACTATGGGTTAAATAGAAACCGATTTGGAAAAAACAAATATACTCTATTAAAAATCTTTTCTTCAAAATCACTGGATTCGGTATTAAATAAAGGTTTGATATGCCATAAAACAAAAACAACCAACCAAATAATCCTTGTATCAGCTTTGTTCAATTTGTCTTTTCTTTTGCTCATTGACAATGATGCGTGGTGTTCTCTCGTAACTGAATGACAACAATCCATCCACCCATTTTTTATAACTGTTGAGATTTTTTTTTTTGCGTTATCGCAACAGCTAATCATTGTTGATTTTTCGCTGGCAACGACGGTTGGCCGTTAAGATTTAAGCACTCTTTTTCAGTGGAAGTCTGTCGTAACTGTTTTCCTTCCTCAGTCTTTTGGCCTTACTCAACCCTTCATCCTTATTGTAGGAAGTCTCCTTGGAAAATGTCTCTCTGTATTTTTATCTTTGAAAGGTATTGTCGTCCGGATATCAATCCTAGTCACTATGCTCCCATTTTTATCCATAAAATTTTGTATATCCATTAAAAATTCAATTTTCGATGATTGACATATTCTGCCTTGGTTTTCCTATAATCCATGCATTGACGACGTACTTATTCTGCTACAGACAGATAAGCTGCTAATTTCCCTCTAGTTGCTCAGAATATATTCATTCTCTCTCTTTTCGTATTAATAGTGTCCTTTTTTTTTAGGTGTTTATAATATGAGTAAGTTTCATTTATGCATCTTTTTCTTTCTTGGGGGTGTTTGAGTGTTTCTATATTAATTTCTGGTTCTGTTCCGTTTAAATTTCCCGAAGTTCTTCGTTCATGTTTGTCGCTTTTCCATTATATTGCCCCGATAGCGTTTTGTTTCTTTCGAGCCCGGTTATTTTCTTCTTGTTTTTCCTCAGTTACATTTTGGTAAAATTGACTATCGTGTCAGCCTTTCTTTGTTTTTTACTAATATCATTTGTTTTAGTTCTTCATATTTCTTGTTGATTATTTCTACTCATTTATTAGTCATAATTTCATCTCTCCCATGGCCTTTTCTGTTTACTTCGTTGCAGTTTTATCTCCCTTTTGTAGTTTGTGGATCTGAGATTCAAATCTGGTTTAACATTCTGACTTCCTTTGTTTTGTTTCTATTTTTATTCTGTTTTGATTTCCGCATATACGATAGTGATATGTGCAGAGTGAGTTCCCTGCTTGTGTTTCTAATTTTAATTTCTTACATTCTACATTTCTTATAGATGGGGGTTTTGTTTTGCCCTTGTTCATAATTTCTTTGATGTGTTAAACTTTTCCTGTTTCTTTCTCTGTGAGTTCTATTATTTAATAATAATTATAAAGATTATAATTATCATTCTTTCTTTCCTTTCTTCGTTCATTCATTTATTTATTTGTTCGTTTTCCACTCGTTCACCCTACACTCTAATTTATAATTATCTATTTTCCCTTTTTTGTTGTTAAATTTTAGATGCATCTATATATTTATAAAATACATTTATAAAATACATTTATAAGATACATTTATAAAATACATTTATAAAATACATTTATTAAAAAAAAAAACTTTGTCCGACGGCTAATCTCCTGTTTTCTCATCACTAAACGCTTGGATCGAATGGACGTATCAGTTTTTACATGTATCCAGCTGGGTTCTATTTGCCGATTGATCTGTCATGTTTAGGTTTGTGTTAGCATTGTAATCAGGAAACGCGCTAATTCAATAAAAGTATCTTTTCTATGTGTAATTATTAGAAAATATGATCGTTGGTTTGTTCGTCACACTTAAGTCGGAAATAGCATGTTCGTCAGTATGTCAAGTTATAGTTTGATATCGCATTCTCAAATGATCCTATTTTTGATACTTGGTTTCCCTGTCGGTCACGCGTACTCCTTTCAATGAACCTATTTCATTGTCCACCCATCTAAGGCAAGTCAGATAAACAAAAGTCCGTTTCTTAGCGTAAGAAAAATCTAGCTCCCCCAAAGGGGCCCTTTAAATTGGAAACAAAAATATATTAAATGGCCCAATAGACGAGTGTTTCTCCTCTTTTAGTTGAGGAATGAAACATATACTACGTTTTGAAACTAGCGATACGGTCGGTCGTTCTCTTTCTATCAATGGCTCTCCATAATTCATATTCTTCTTTTCTATAATTCTCACATTTTCTTTTTTTTCTTTTGTTCATTCATTCATTTGTGCTTTTCTTTCTCTTCTTTTCTTTCGCATACCTTTTTCTTTCGTCTTTCTCGTATTTATTTTCTCCTCTCCTTCTAACAATGGCTTTTCGCAATTCATCTCTTAAACCGCCATATTCTTTTATTTGTTGCTGTATTCATCTGCATCCTTCCATTTTAAACATCTCTCACCTCATAAAAGCACGATCTGATATAATAATAATAATAATAATAATAATAATAATAATAATAATAATAATAATAATAATAATAATAATAAATAATAATAATAATACGACGACAACGACGTCAAGGAAAAGGCCATGTTGGCTTTTTGTCATTTCCAATATTTGAACTTCCGATCTCCGCCCTCGCCCGCCTTCCACCGGAAATAGAGGCTTCACAACGAAATAAAAGAAATATCTAGAAACAATTGAACAGAAAAAGAACAGAAAACTCCACGACAAATGATCCATCGGTTCTTTCGTTTTTGTCATGTCCTTCGTTTTTAAAGAATTCGTTTTGTTGAATTTTGTGACGCTTACTCTCTTTTATTCGTTCTATGTCCCATCCTATGTGAATAAAAAGAAAAACAAAATGGTTTCCTTTCGCAAAATTGCACGGTTTTGCGCCAATTGTTTTTCTTTTTTTCTTTTTATTTATTTTTTTCTGTAATTTAGTCTATTATATCTCCAGAAAAATATTATTTCTCTTTTCGAATTTGCTTCCAATTCTTTTTTTTCTTTTTCATCTATTTTACTTATTCTACGTCTTTTTTTTTTCTGTTTTCTTTCTTCGTTTCTTTCCATCCGCCGTTATTTGTTCTTGCTTCCATTCCTTTTCGCTTTTCTCTTCCTTGATTTTAATTCTAGCATTTTCTTTTGCTTATTTTCTGCTTTCTTTCCTCCCAGTCCTTTGTTTGTTTCTTTCTTGTCGTCTTCATCGTTTATTCTATTTATACTTTTTTTTCACTCTCCAGCCATCATTTTTTGTATCATTATACGATTCATTAATTTCTTTTATTTTCTTTGTTTGTTTTTGTTTTTTTCTTCTACTCCATCTGAGAACATTCGTTCTTTCTTTTTTCCTTCCTTTTTTGCTCTACATGCTCCAACATTAGTTATTCTTTCATTCAAATTCTGCGTTTCTTTTTGTTTTCTTTTAATTGTTTTCTATAATTTTTCTTGTTTTCTTCATCGTTATTCATGTGAAAAAAAAGCGATTAATAACTGCTCGAGCGAGAGGAGGGGAGTGTTCGTTTACCTTTCTTACTAACAAAATGACATTGATGCTTCATCAGCAGTTTTAAAAGTTTTTCCAATCAAGTAATGGTTAATCATATAACTGTTCAGCTATATAAGAAGCATTCTCTCATTTTTTTATATTGGTTTTTGGATACTAGTTGTGCTATGCTCGCTAGGAGATAACAACTTAATTTACTATTTCTTTGCCTGGCGAGACACTAATTTAATCGGCTCATCTAGTGAAAGGGGGCGATTCTTCCGGAACCAAAGGTAGGTGTATGTTACTTCCTTTTCTCGACTGAACAGTTATTAATTCTTTTTTGGGGGAGGGAGATGTAATGTTTTCATATTTTCTTGTTTTTTGTTTTCTTTTCTTTCATTCCTTCTATTGTCTTCTTCTAAGGTTATTTCTTTTCTTTCGTTTTTTTTTTTTTGTTTTTTGTTTTTTTCTTAGCATTTAAGAATTTATTCACTTCTTTTTGTTTGTTCTTTTTCTCCACTAATGAAGGTTTGTCTTTCCATTTTTTCTTTTTCTGTAATTATATGAATTAAAATATCCTTCTCCCTGCTATGTATGAAATAGTAAGGTATACTAGACTCTTAAGCGCTGGTTGTGCAACTAGTTAAGAAGAAGAAAATCTCAGAAATCGCACCAGTTTCTTCTGGCTTTGTTTCCAGTCGTCGTGAACTTTTCTTTGTCACTATAGCAAGATTAGGTCGTGAGCATTTAAAAATAAGGTGAGCGACTGAATTTTCCACTTAATATCAAATTGCGTAAAGGGCCCTACGTCAATTACGATTAAGGTAACTAATATGGATTTTTACAAGGATAACATTTAGTGCATGCCACTATAACCTTAATCTGCAAACAGAATTTTCCCCAGAGACGGCTGATGCAAAATTTAGGAGGAGGAGGAGGAGCAGATCAAAGGAAACAAACAGTCTAACGATGACGAATGACGCCAGGTTTTAGAGCTGAAAGAAAAAGATTTTTAAATCAGTGTTCTTATGGAAGCCGTACGAACGAGACACCGACAATAATGTAGAATTATCAAAGTGAAACGTTACCTCGACATCTGGGCCACCCATCTTATATATAAAAGGCAAAATGGGCGCGAGCGTTTGTGCATGTCCGCGAAAGGCTTTTTGCATCGGGATTCCGCGAGTTTTTACATACTTCCCAGATCGTAATAGCTCGAATTTGCAAACGGACATGTTTTTTCCCCCTTTTTTCGATTGAGTTAAACAAAATTTCCACCCTGACACTGTATCGGGTATTTGTTTGGCGTTTTTCATAAACTGTTCGAAAAAGGTGCAAAGCATTTCTTGGCTTCGGCCCGAGATTTTTGATGCTTCACTTAAGTTAATTGGTCCTTGGTCAATGTAGAGGAAACCTTTCATACTCAGATAATTACTAGTTATTACTAGTTATTACTGCCAGAGTGCCCCCTTTTAGGGGGAGCTGGTTCTCTCCCCCCACCACCACATTAAAAACGATTTTGTGTCTAATTTGTTTTCGTGGGGAAGCAAATAAATACCAAGCATTTAAATCATCGTATGTTCGATTGACTATGCTTAAATTCAACGCAGGCAACCTCTGCTTTCGCGAGGGCGACATCGGCTAACACGTTGCATTTTTTTTTTCTTCTTTCCCTCCTTCCCATTACAGGGTCAAGCCTATCTGCCTACTACCGCTTTTTTAAAACCCCACCTTCTTTTCCTCCTTAGCGTTACGGATTCTAACCTACTACCAGTTTTTTGACACACCCCACGGGTTGCTTTTTATTCCCACTCTTACTACACCAGTACAACACACCCGGTCAACGCCGAGTACTCCCGCTAGTTTTGTAATATTAGTTTCTTTCTCTTTCTGGAGTGAATTTTATACAAATAAAACCATTTATGAAACCTCGCAGTGAAGTTTCCTTGTGTTCAGTTTATTCATGAAAATAAACTTGCTTCTATTGCAAGAACTAAATGAAATTGGCACGACGAAAGGAAGTGACTACAAAAGAAAGACCAAGTAAAAACACACCCCCCCGTATAAATTATGCATGTATGTATAAAAGCATAATTTATTTTGTTGCTTGAAATGGAATTTTCCATGAGAGGTTTGAGTTACGTCCAGAGGAGTTTGTGTCATGCCAAGAAATCGGCAGGGCATTTATAACATGTATTTTACATTTTAAGCGACTCATCAGAGACAAAAAATGCAATAATTGCATATCACATAGCTAGCAAGTTTGTGAAGACATATTTTGCACCAGACCCTATCAAAGGTTTTTGATATGTCAAGAGCTATTGCTCTATAAAGAAAGTCTTATCGCTAGATTCACTGTTCCTATACGATATTACAGGCAGCACGTAAATAGTAGATTTGTCTTTATTTTCTTATTTCATTAAATTTTCATCTAGTGCTAGCTAGTGCGCTGCTGGCTATGTCGTTCGAACCTCCTTGGATTTGCAGACACGCATTTACCAACACATACCGGCAGAAATTAGACTGGACAAGCCACGTCGTTTTCATCCTCGTCTTCTGCCTTGGAATCTGCCATTGCCCAGCATTTAATTGAAAATTCAGCGTGTGCCAATGCCTATAAAATATTGCACCGGGCTGACTCTCAAAATGATTTAAAGATTTTGGAGCCATTCTTATTTTTTTACGCAAGTCTTCGACAGAATGAATTTTTAAAATCATTAGTCTTGCTCGAAGATATATTTTCCCCGTTTTCATGCCCCACCATCTCATTATACATATCTTTTATATTATGGTATATATATTTTACCCAAATTCCCATTCGCCTTTTATTTTATTTTTTTACTCGTATATTTTACTCCGTGTATTTGCTTTTGCGTGACGATTTAATTCTTTTGCATAACCAACGATTAACCTTTGATGAGTTTGTGTGCGATTATATATATGTATATATTATATATATAAATCCGTAATCCTGTCTCTTTGTTTGTTTGTTCACAATTTGATTAATATATACAAAACTTCCTGCTGAAAACGGTTATCTATATAAATTTTATTTACTATAAGATTTTCTATATAAATAAATAGCATCACGATCAATATATATACACTATATTGAAGGCAATGTACATAATAGAACTAATCTAATTTGCATATTATATTAAAGAAAATCTTTTTAAATAATTCGCTCAATTAAAATTACTGATTATAGTAATGTAATTGATGTAATTGTTCTATTTCAGAGTATTATTTAAAGTTAATTTATTTAAATTATTTTAATTTAAGTTATTTTGTACTATTTGCTAAACTGGCACATTTTAAGTAATTTTCACTGATATTTCACTTCCGGTTATAAACGGATATAGTTTTTAACCAAATCGAGAGATATGGTGATAAAATGATTTGTTTTAATTATTTATTTTCTATAAATGTAAAAGTTACAAATATTGATAAAAAAAATAAATAATTAGGCTAAGGATGATTTTATTTTTCGACGAAATATTTTAAATCGTTAGCCCTCTATTAAAGTCTCGGCTATAAATGTCGATTCATTGTAAAGTGTGTGCACTTTTACCAAAAGGTACAAATTTATTTACTACGGACGATTTTAAAATCATTTTTCAACTATTCACTTGACTGCCTGAATTGTATTATCGTTTCCATAATAAAAAGAAACAAGGTAAAGTAATGTTTTTTATATCAGATATATTCCTACGCGTTTTCTTTTTTTTTCACTTTTTTTTCTTCGATTTTTCTTTTGAGAAAGATCTTATGTTTTCCTGTCTGGGTAATTGATTTAGTTGATAATATATATTTGTGTGGGGGAGTTTCGACGTAATTATGGGGGTTTTTTTCGGGGGGGTCGCTTTATGTCTCAGCGTCACTCACAGAAAAATAATTGCGGAAGTACAAAAATGCGGGTGTTTTTATCTGTTTAGTACTTCTGCAGTTTACAAACCGTGCTATTTTTTAGATATGATTTACAAGTGTAATTCAATTTTTGCCGTATCTTTTGTTTATTAAATTTGTATGTGAAAGTCCTTCCTTTATTAAAAATGGGGTACTTTTTTATATACACAACCAAGCATAGTTTATCCGCAAAAATCCTAATTTACATTTTTGGGAGCAACACAAACTGAAAACGGACCTGTACAGTTTTTTTTCTACGTAATGTAGAACTTTCGTTTACATTTTTACCAGTGGTACAAGAAATGTCGTTTACCCAGAAGTTTTGGTTTCGAACCTGTAATTACATAAATATTAAAAGAATGACAATTAGTATTGTGTAATACAAATATATCCGTAGCAAAGCTCGGGTAAATCGGCTAGTATATATATATATATATATATATATATATATATATATATATATATATATATATATACGTGTGTGTGTGTGTGTGTGTGTGTGTGTGTGTGTGGTGAGAAAACTCAAGCTTTACACTATTCAAGTAGTTGTGTTCGCAAGGAGTATATATATATATATATATATATTTTATATTTTTCAAGGAGTACTGATTGCAGGGGAAGGCAACTCATGTTTTACATTATTCAAATAATGATAGTCGGGAAACCAACTTGTGTTTTAAATTATTCTAGGGGTAGTGGCCGCAGGGATAGGCAACTCCCGTTTTACATTATTCAAATTGCAAAAACACTAGAAGATGACCTCCAATCTGTAGTGGAATGGGGACAAAAATGTATGCTCACATTCAACGCTGCCAAGATTAAGCTTGTTTTCTTCAATAATCACAAGAAACCTTCTCTACCACCAATAGCAATGGCCAAGAAACATTACTCGAAAGTACTTCCTTTAAACTTCTCGGCCCAACGTTCATAGGGAACATGAACTGGAATAAATACATTGAGAGCATTGCTGAGGCTGCTGCAAAGAAGATGGGCTCTCTCTACTATGCTAGAAAAATACTTACGCCTGAAAGTATCTTGTACCTCTATAAGGCCACCATTCACCCATGTATGGAGTGCTGTTGCCACATTTGGGCTGGTGCAGATGCTATTTGGCTCTCACTCCTGGACAGAGTTCAAAAGAGAGTCGCCAATCTGGTAGGTCCTGAACTGTCATTCGGGTTTCAGTCTCTGTCCCATCGATGAAAGATTGCATCACTGTGTCTCTTCTACAAGTACTTTAATAGTGAATGCTCTGACGAACTACAAGCACTTGCACCCCCTCGACGTGAATACCCCCGACAAACCCGACAAGCAGCTAAATCCCACCCCTTCACAGTAGATATCCCTAGGTGTAAGAAAGTCTTCTACTCCAATAGTTTCTTCCCCAGAACTGCTAGATTTTAGAATTCCCTTCCTGGGATTTTGCTTTCCCAACTGTACTGACATGCAGAAGTTCAAGTGTAATGTGAACAGACATCTTGCTACTCATCTCCCTTCATAATACCCCTGCAACTTATGTTCCCGATAGTAGCCCCCTACTTCAAAGTGGCACTGTGCCTTGTTTGGGGTGAAAATTGAATAAATAAAACTGTAATAGCAAGGGGGACAACTCGTGTTTACATTATTTAAGTAGTTGTAATCGAATGGGGAGAAAATTCATTTTTGCGCTATTTGAAGAGTAGTGTCCTATGAGAAAACAGCTCATTAAGTAGTTGTGATCTTTGCATTATTCCTATTCTTCCTATTAGTAATAATCGTCAGAAGAGGAAACTCGAGCTTTGCATTATTCAAATACTGGAATGGCAGAGTAGAGGAACAACTCATACATTACTTGTTTAAGTTTCATTCATCTTCATTAATCTTTAATGTTTTCATTTTTTATTCTTATTTCTTACTTCGTTGTTTTTTCTTCTCTACTTTCATGAATATCTCACTGCCTTCTGTTGCCATATGTGTTAATTATAAGATTAGTATGCGTTGTAATAAGTTTAATTGCCGTATCTGTCATCTGTTAACAATGTGATTTCGAGATGGAAGGCGTAGTAATTACTAACGCTAGTCATAACGGTAGAAAGACGAGACATTTACGGCTAATGGAAAGAAGAGCCATTTTGAGAGCGATAACAAGTGCATATATTGGTTCCAGGGATTTCCTCCGGGGCAATGTTCGGGAAATCACGAGCGCTTTCCTGTGGCTGGGTAACTGTGGTCGGATAGAAGAATAAACGTTTTAAATGTTATATAATTGAACTAAATTACGAAGAAAATTGAAACCTAAAATTTACTTGTAAATTATGCTAAATACAATAGATAGATAATTACTAAAAGAAGAAAAGAAAAAGAGTTTTAGGAATTACTAAACGGTTCTATTTACCTTGCCTGATAATAAATGAGAAACCTTATACATTCCTTAATCATAAATTACCATTTGAATATGCACTGTAATTTTTCTTTTTTTTACTTCTTTATTTATGTCATTTATTTATGTCATTATCTGTTTTACTCTAACGCTGATACTACTACAATCTTAATCCTATCCCTTTCTTCTATATTTACGTCATTTATTTATTTATATCACACTCTTCCTCTCCTATTCTTACGCGGCTGCTACTTGTTTGTCTTTTACGTGATTCAAATGTATACATGTTTATGTTCATGAAGATCGTGCGCAGGTAGTTTCTAGTCAACATGAAGTTGATCGCAACAGCAAGTTTCAACAGTTGCATGCGAAGTTGGCACGTCTTTGCTTACTACATGCAGAAGCAGAGTCCGCTAGATGACAACGGATCCTGATGTCGATTGGTCCTGGGGTTTAACTATGGCGCTCTCAATCTGGTATCTCTGATACTAGAACGCTGCCACGACGAAAAAGAGTTGGATTTTAGGAAGGGTTTCCCGCTATTTAGATCCTCCCACTATTTTCCCTCCTTATATTTCGTTCTTACATTATCAACAATAACTACTACTACTACTACTACTACTACTCGTCTCATTATGGTTGTTCCCTTCCACTATTATAAACATTCAATGCGTCAAACAAGCAACCAAATAAAATTTTCAAAATTTTAATAATATATACATTAGCCATTATATTTTTATCATCAACATGTCTCTTTTTCTTGATTTTCTTCTTCATTCGTTTCTTCTTTATTGATGTGATTCTATAACATAGCATGGCATCATCGACAATGCGAACGATATGGCTGCAAGACCAGGCATAAAAACAACAACTCGTTTCAAATTTTATGAGATGAAGATTGAAAATGTGCATCTTTGAATTTGTCGGACTTTGTTCATCTTGGGTTCTTACCACGTTTCGCCCGATGTAACTTCCGGACCTTTTCAACTGTGTCTTGTTGAACTCCGTACAGATTCATGAGTTTGGCAAGTCTCCCCTGAGGTCAGAGGTTACATCGGTGGGAGCGATGTGATAGCTACATTTAAGGTAAGACCAGTAGTTTGAATAATCTCAATAAAATAAAATTTTCGTATTGTTAAATTTTTAGTGGACTCTGAATGTTAAACTCGACGAAACGAAATTACCACAGTTCATCCCCTTTTCGGATCATAATTTTGGCTTTTTATTGCCCGTTCCTCCTCCTACTCATCCTTCTCTCTCTCTCTCTCTCTTTCTCTCTCTCTCTCTCTCTCTCTCTCTCTTTTCTTTCCTTTTTTCCCTCTCTCTCCCTCTCTTTCATACACACACACACACACACACACACACACACACACACACACACACACACACACACTTGCAATTTACTACTTATCTTCGGACCAAAAATCCCTACCAGATATAATAAGCTTAATTTTCCCCCGAAAATCAAATGCATCCGCATTTAAAATTAACCTTTTTTGGAATTGACTTTCGTCTGCTTATACTTAGATTGGCGTCGACATGGCATAAATGTTTATGTAGCATCCTCTCTGTTGCAAGGATACTTTTAAGTATATTTTATGGTCAAGAAATGAGTACTAAGTTTGTCGGCCCAAAAGGAAACTCACTCTTAATTTATGCCTCTAACTTTCTTCCATCATTCAGGTAATGCTTTAGGGTGTAAATTGATAAATAAAAATTCCGGCATTCCTGAACGCCCCTGTGACTTGGGGTTAGTTTTTAAAGAACATATTAACCCCATCTAGGTCAAATAAGTCACAGAATAATGACAATTTAATTCGTAGCGATTTTTAAAGCCTGTCATGAGTTATTTTGCCCTGTGATCGTTAAAATAGCGATCGTCTAGTGTACTTTCGAATGTTATGACCATTTGAACATATAAAATAAAATGAACAAAAACTACTTGTTTCTATTTTACGGTTACTGTGGTTAAGTGGTCAACGACATGTCATGACAATATGAGTGTGCCAAGTTCGAAACCAGTTGGTTCCACACAAACACTTTCATCAAACTAACACTTGACCTTGTGCCTGGCTGCCTGGAAAGGAGCTAAATACACACATATTTCTATTTACTTAACTCCCCGCGAGGATAGAGTTCAGACTAAGAGTCAGTTTTTAATGTGAGGAAAATCTAGCTCCCTAAAAAGGAATAGTCTAGATGGGGGACAAAAATGAAAATTGTTCAGTTTAAAAAGATCTCTCGCTAACGGAAGACAAAAAGATGAAGTGCAATATGAGAAAGATATTACACTTTGCTCCAATACAAAATGTCTTCGTTTGATTTCATTAAAACTTGGAATAAGAATTGTTTATAATTAACTTTGATTTATTCATGGCAAACAGTGTTCAAATTTTATGTATGTTGTGGACGTTATTGTTCTCGCACGAAAAGGCGGGAACACAAAATGTTCTCTACTAGTTCTATCTATCTCATCTAATATACGCTTTGTTTTTTGTGATGACATAATTGTCCATCCCTTAAACTCTCTTATTTTAGAAAGTTTTACATTTTTAACTTGGTTTTTCTCGGTATATACTATATGTTTATATCTAAATTTATTTAAAATTTGTTCCTAATTTCATTGTAAATGCTTTTTGGTTCCTGACAAAAGGAGGTTCGACCTGTAAATTCGCCCTTGTCTATTCGTCCGTTCATCTGTTAGTCCGTTCGTCCGTCCGCACTTTTCTCAATAACTACGCCTTGGAATTTTTTGAAACTTTGCACAAATATTAAACATGATATGAGTAAAAAAAAAAAGGTAACAGAACGGTTTTTTCGGAAAACTCCGGTTATCCCCTAGAAGTGCTTTTCGGGTTAAAATGGCTAAAATGAACACTTTTGTGCTTATTAAAAAATCGAAGCCTTGGATTTTTATAAAACTTTCTGGAAAGTTGTAACTAACTGATGTCTATGTAAATTTGTTTGTCTATACTTCGCGATAACTCTTGGGTATGCCCCAGGGGCTCTTTTAGAGCTAATAAAAACACTCCATGTTGAGGACTATTTTACCATATTTGTCCAAAAATTTCTGTGTATGTCTATTTAGCAGTTTTTCATGGTGCTGAACTCAAATTTAAATATGTTAAAGCCTTGGGGACTTTTGGGGCTAAATAGGGAGGCAAATGGTGGACTTAGTCTTTTCTTTTTTTGCATGGTACAGAACTCAAATTTACTTATGTTACGGCATAAAACTGCACCGTTTGTTCATTTTTACTAGGATTTGACGTCCCCGGGGGGAACAAATGCTGAACTTAGTCATTTTTTTATTCCTCGTTCACTGTGCATTCACGGGAGACTATGCATGCTTCACTTGTATTTCAGAGTATGTAAAGATATTGCATTTGAAGAATGTTAAGACATTACATAAAACGAGATAGTTGCATATGGTCATCTACTGACATGAAATACATGCGAAGGGACTGATATAGAGAGAGTAAGAGATACGATAGAAACTGAAAAACTATTTTTACTAATGTGTCTGCTTGTCACAATGTTGGTTTGTTTGTCACGATATTAGAAGATATGTTGATACCAATAAAACATATGGAAGCTAGAAAATTAGATGTTTTGTGCTTTGAAAGTCTCTTTGGATTAGTGATCGTTTAAATAAACGCATTTCAGGTGGAAACATTATTACCTATTTACGTGTCAAAAGCAAAGGAAGTTACTTTTCTACTTACATCGATAAGTTTTTGTTTTAATTTAGTTTAAAGTATTTTTGTTACAATTAATAGCAATCTACAAAACATTACCGTGTTCAAAGGCAAAATAAGTCACTAAGAAAAAAGCTACTTGTCAGAACTTAGATGGGTGTTTGTAAAAGCAGACAAATCTTAAGCGTGACTGAAAAAAACGTTGTGCAACAACAACAAAAAAACACGTACATTCATCAGGTAATTTTATTTTAAAATAGAACTAAGTCACCTGTACAAATCCTACTTATCTGAAAAAAAAAACAAAAAAAAACAAAATCGTGACGGAAAGAACAAATCTTACAACAAGATATCACGTAGAATCATCGAGTAGTTTTAATTTTAAATAAGAATTAAGTCATTTGTATAGAATCTTACTCACCTGAAAGAAAACAAAATCTTACGAACGTGACAGAAGGAAAAGAGTGTAAAACAAATCACACAAATACATTTGTTGCCTGATCATAAAATACGTTTAAATATGATATCTTAATATTTTTATTTATGCAGATTTCGTATTTATTATTATAGGGCCAATTCTCTATTGAATATTATATTGTACCCCATATCTAGTAATGCGTTCAAAAGGTAAAAAGATATGATTTGGGTTCTATCAGTTAGAATCAACCCAACATATCTAGTTCTCCAATCTAAGATAACAACAGACGGATATCAACGCTATAAAAATTAACTGACTTTACTGTATAAATGTATATTTGCGCATGTGTAGATAGTACACATTTAGTCGACTTACGCTTGCCAAATTCCATAATAGATAATAGAAGTTAAAAAAGCATTTCATCCAAGGCATGAAAATTGTTAAACAAAATGTTTTTACTATAGGCTTTAAAAATAAAGATACAAGATTCAATTTGAAATTTATTTATCTTCAAAGTGCACTTTTATAAATTTTACAAAGTAGGGTACAAAAAGTTAATTTAAATTGAATCAAAAAATGACCTTGGATCTATTTTATGTAATGTACATTCTGTTGCACTTAAAAAAAATCATTGAAAATTTTATATCTATATCATAAATTGCTGGATGAAAGATAATGTTTTTAAAGGGCACCAAAATGTTTTTCTAACTTGTATCTTATCTTTTTAAGATTATATTTTAAAACTATCCTTCTCTCTATTTCAGTTTGTATTTCTCCTCATATCACAACTCATTTTTCCAACCACCTCTTTGTAATACAGGTCTGAATAATGAGAAAATCTGATTTTTTTTTTACAAAACCTTAAAATAACTTTTTAGATCAAATTTTGTTAAACTTCTTTCAGAATAGAAAATCTTTAAAATTTAATAATGAACATATTTCATATAGGTTTCATTAACAAATATTCAGAACATAACGAGAAAAATAGAGATGAAAATTTTAAAAGGACTGTATAACTGGTTACGGTCAATAGTAGTCCTCGCCAGAGAAAGTCTTTGTTATTGTATTATTATTATTTAAAACATTTTGTGTCCTGCTCTTTCGCGCGAGGACTAATTATTTGATTATATACATGCGTATTATATAGTGTACTGTATTTTGTTACTAATTCTTAATGTCGTATCCCGGGGTTCTACTGTAAATAAGAGAGGGAAAGACAGAAGAGTAGATTCAATTGTATATTTTTTTTAACATTTTTGTGTTTTTAATCAGATTTTAATCATTTTAAATACAAAAAAACTTTACTTTTCCATCCAAGTAGAATATTGAAACAAAAATAATTCCGATTTCTTGCAGGTATGCAAACGCATATGTATTTTTTTATTTAAATTTTGATTCAAAATTTAAATAAAATATGACTTGAGATACTCGTTAGAAAAGTATTTCTTGCAAAGCATGAAAATATTTAAACGGAATTTCTTCATAAACTTTCAAAATTGAAGTACAAGAATTACTTTGAAATTTATCAATTTTCAAAGTGCTTTTTATAAAAGTAAGATATAAAAATTTCATTTAAATGTAATCTAAATATTACTTTGGATTTATTTTATGCTACGTACATTTTGTTGCATTTCCTAAAACTTTTTAGTTGCAATTATATATCTATATTATTAATTATATTATTTATAATTTAATTTATTATCTATATTATTAATTATATTATTTATAATTAATTTATTATCTATATTATTAATTGCTAAATAACAGATAAAGTTTGCTTTTTAACTTCAACAAAATGTACATAACATAAAATGAATTCAATATAATTTTTAGAATAACTAAGTAAAATTTTAGTCTAAATATTTCAAATAGACTAAAAAAATTTTAAAAGTCTAAATGATATTAGAATTAAGAACAGGTCAGAGACTAGTAAAACTGTAATCCCACTTGCAATGTGGAATTAGTTTAATCAAGTTAAGGATATTTCTGAAAACCGTTGAAGTGATGCTGATATGAGTCTGCATAAGATAGCATTTAATGACCTGCAAATGTTTGCCGATTTGTAACAGTCCAACGGACTACTACTCAGATATTTTTATAAATTTAAGGGAAAGGAAATGATCAACAAAACAAAATCGCTTGAAGAAGCCTCAAGACAGAGTACTGTTTTTTACTTTCTGAAATTTCAAATTTTTATATTTAATTCATAACAATATCAAAAAGAATTGTCATCCTCTTTCTTATTTAAATGTTTATTCATGTCGACATTCATATATTTCCGCTGTCAAAATTACGGTCGTCTGAATTTGGCTCGCAAAATTGATTACTGCCGTCCTCGGCTTGAAATTCACCCGTACTTGTTTAATGGTTTGTAAATGTGTTTTAAAGAATGGAGATTTTATTGAGAAATACAGTTTTCTTTTATAAAATGCATTGCAAAATGAAATTTATATACTACATAAACCTCAATTTGATTTAATTTCCATGTGGTACTATCGACGTTCCCCACAAAACAATGTGTGAGGAAGTGAAAAAAAATGAAGAAATAAATTGATCAGCGGAATAAATGTGGTTAGTAGAAACATAATCGGGAGGAAGTTCTTCACTAGGGGCCACAAAGGCAAATAGAATTGTTCACCAATGTGTGACAGTGATTAAGACAAAAGATCGAACCTGGAAGTCGAAATATTTAGAGCTATTTTCCTAATAATCGTAGGAGTAGGAGTTAGTTTTGCGACAGTTTTCGACAGTTAGGAACAGTTTACGCACAGTTTTGAGTTTCCAGTTGAGGACAGCTGGACAGGTTGGAGACAGTTGAAGGCAGCTTGTTTTTGAAGGTATTTTTGCTAAAAGTTTTCTGGAAGATGTTCCCTGGTGGAAAATGCACTTTTATAAGATTAATAATTTTTTTCCTATATTTGTTTTAACCATAAGATTATAGGGAGGGGTAAACCAAATGATTTCCCTTTTGCTATTGTTAGATTTTTTTATTTGATGATGTCTTCGTGTATTCTGTTTGAGTGTTTTTATATCCACTATCCTTAAGTGCTTTATTATAAAAGCTTTTATGGGCATTGAAGATTTATTTATTGGATGAATTGTTACTAAGTCTTTTACTAATAGATTTCGAGATATGTTTAATCACCGATTTTGGATGGTTGGACATGGGTGAACATATAATGGATTAGCATTATCCTTCTTCATATGATTGTTTAATCAAATTGAAAGTTACATCCAGCAAGTGTACTACTTTTAAATTTGAGTTAATATTGACCTTGAGATTCTTTGAACATCTCCTTGTGTAACACCGGATCTCCCTGCTAGTCTAGAATTACAGAGAAAGAGATAAAAAAAATTCAGGAAATTCCAAAAAGAACCAAAACTTTCCAATCAAGAGTGTTCTAGAATATTCTAATATTGAGTGATGTGTTCGCGACAACCGGCCAAATGTGATGAGTTCAACTTCAGCTCCGGCTTATTTCCAGGATTGTAAATCCATCCGAAAGAATCGTCTTTTAATATTCTTGTTAATAAAGATTACTTTTTGTGAAATATTTCTCTGGTCAAAGATACTGTTGTGGAGACGCTCACTAATTAACATAGGCGGGTGAGTGAGATATATAAAGGTATCAATCACCCATACCGGGGGAGTCCGGCAACGACCGTCAAATAGGCAAGACGCTTATGCTGCCTCCAGTAAGATATGCAACACGCCACCTGCCGGAATATCTCCAAGGGAAGTATGTCTGAAGACATGTAAATATGTATATAACTTTTCTTCCGAATATATTATTGTATACCTTTACTTTCCGTGTTCTGGTTAATTATTGTGCAGACACAACAGTGGCGACGGGAATTCGAAAAAAGACTTACGCGGGATAAAATCCACTATTAAAACGCAACAGATACCATAAATAAAAATTTTTGAGATTTATGCGAATAGTTTACCGTCTATCTTTTAATACGCTCATCTACCTCCATGCCAGTAGTTTCTCTGATTTAGTCATCAGCTTAAGTAAAAACATTTTTTGCCTTTGTTTTTAATTAAATCGGCGCTGTTTGAGAAAATGTGTAAACTTCGATCTCTATATCTCTCTATCGGTCTTTTTTTTTTTACATAGACATCACCACATTATTAAGGCCAAGAGGCCACTCAAGGATAAGGGTTAAAGAGTGTACAGTAGAAATTGGACAATATAGTAGTCATTAGTAATGAAAATTTGGTAAATTTGATAACTTATATGGAGCGGCTCATCAAGAACTTATTTACGTTAGACTTGAAGACAACCATATTGTAGTCAACCGGAAAGCAGGAAAACGGAAGACAATTCCACAGGCGTGCAGTTCTAAGAAAGAAGCTTTGTTCATGGAATCTACGTTTAGGTTTAGGCACAGATAAAGAGTGGGGGAAATTATTGATAGTGTTTACAGCTAGACGAGTGTTTCTTGTGAAAGTTTGGCGAGGGGGGACCATAGATTGAAGCTCAGTCGAACACTTTCCATGAAAATAACGATAAATCAGAGACAAACTCGCAACATCTCTTCTGTGAGATAGAGGTTGCAAGGAGGAGAAAAGGACATCTCCTACGAGGCTACGAAGTCTATTTTGAACTTTATCAAGGCAGGACAAGTCCTTTCTAGCAGCTCCTGCCCAGATGTGGCAACAGTATTCCATCCTTGGACGTACCTGGCTCTTATATAGATAGAGAATTGCATCAGCAGTGAGATATTTACCGGATCGATAGAAAGATCCCACCATTTTTCCAGCGGCCTTGGCAACAGATTTGATGTACGTGTTCCATTTAAGATCAGGAGTGATGGTCAAGCCAAGCAGCTTGTCAAAACTAGACGCCTCCTGAAGACGAGAGCCATTCATTTCAATTGATGCCAGATGTGGCTCAGAATGTTGATGATGTAAAGAGAGAAGCTTGGTTTTAGATGCATTAAAAATAACCAGCCACTCCTTTCCCCATTGTACTACGTGCTCAAGATCAGAGGAGAGAGAATTGGAGAGAACTTGGTCGTTTACTGTCTTAGATGTGGTACCATAAATGGTAGTGTCGTCAGCATAAATGTCTACAAATGATGTAAGGATGTGATTTGGAAGATCATTAATGTAGATCAGGAAAAGAGTTGGGCCCAGGATGGACCCCTGAGGGACACCGACATTAATACTGTGAGCTTCTGATTTTTGCCCCTCAACTACTACTCTTATGAACCTATCAGAAAGAAATGATTTAATAATTGAGAAGACTTTTCCAGCTATACCATAGCTAGCGATCTTATGAAGTAAACCTTTATGCCATACCCTATCAAAGGCTTTAGATATGTCAAGAGCAATTGCCCTAGAAAGATTGCCACCGTCGAGAGATTTGCTAATCCTATGCGATATAACTGTAAGCACATCTGCTGTAGATCTAGCAGAACGGAAACCATATTGAGTGTCACTAAGAAGGTTATTTTTGTTGAGATGGTTGATTACTTCTGTATTTAATACAGATTCTAGCAACTTACTCATGACGCACAGGAGACTTATTGGCCTGTACTGAGAGGGGTATGAGCGATCACCTGAATTCTTAAATACAGGGCATACTGATGAAATTTTCCAGGGAGATGGGAAACTATTCTCCTTAAGACAACGTTTAAACAGTTTTGTAAGTATGGGCGCTAGTTCAGGTTGAAGTTTTTTGAGTACTATAATTGGAATACCGTCAGGGCCAGTTGCTTTACTGGAATCAAGGTTTTTGATTAGCTTGGCAACATCACGTACAGATATACGTATATCACATAGCGTGTTTTCTGATACAGGAGGAAATATTGGGGGTTGGCGGCCTTGGTCGCAAAGGGTAGAATTAGCTGCAAAGTTCTTGACAAAGAGTTTGGCTTTGTCTGATGCTGACGAGATTACCTCAGGTCCATTGATAATAGTGGGGATGGAGCACACGCTTCTGTTCAGGATTCTGTTTGCTATTTGCCAAAACTGGTGGGAACCAAGCCGCTGCTCAGCTACTTTGGACTTAACAGATTGAGCATACAACTCTCTTGCGTTCCTTATTACTTTCTTACAATGGTTGCTGGCAGTCCTGAAAGCGGCTTTAGTTTCCATACATCTATTACGTTTGAAGCAGTTGCACATTCTGGAGAGAACCATGGCTGGCTGTTAGGTTTTTGCTGAAACTTTTTCGAGGGTATGAAACGGTCAATACCTACAATTAACCATTCTGTCAGGTCTAATACTATAGAGGACACATCCTTTTTAAACATGGAATGCAGAGGTAGATCAGATATAAATGTACGGAAGCTATCCCAGTCAGCCTTTGTGTCTTTTTCTTCCCCCCTTCATCGTTTTCCCCTTCTTTCTGTCCAATTCCTCTTACTCCTCCACGCAGGTCATCCTCTCTCTCTCTCTCTCTCTCTCTCTCTCTCTCTCTCTCTCTCTCTCTCTATCTCTCTCGCACACACACACACACACTCACTCACTCTCACACACACATACACACACACATACAACTCTTTTTATATAGTTTCCTTGAGCAATGAGTCGCCATAAGGGAAATAACTCTTTGGTTATTTTTCTTTAGTTAGTACACAATCTGACGAAATCATCCCCAGTTTAGAGAAAAAAATGAATATATTTTTTCTAAATTTCATTTATTATTTATCCGGGGAAATGCTGATCAAGAAAATACTAACTTTGTCAGTATTTTTTTCTCGTTTTTAACTTTTATGATAACATAAAACATATACAGATCAACTGCTGCTGTTATAGATGTTTTGTGTGTTAAGTAAAGTTTATAGTTAAATCAATTACCCTGCTGTTCTTATTTAATTATTTTATATTATAAAATTTTTAACCAAGTAAAACTAGGCCAAAACTATTACTTTACCTATTGTTACTAGACGATTTTCCAATATTTTATGCTGACTGTGAAGGATCTTTCTTAATAGCTAGATAGGTAAACATGGAATTGCAGAAATGTTGGAAGTTCAAAACTTTTAGTAAAATTGGTTCTAAAGTGAGGAATTTGGTTTCGTTTTCATCCTTTAAATCTCTTAAATAAAAAACAGAAAAATGCAAGAAACGTATGAAAAGCAAAGAAAAAAGAAAAGAAAACATAAAATGAGAAAAAAGAAAAAACATATAGAGAAAAAGAAGCAGTAAAAATCAAAAAGAAAATAAGAAAAGAAAAAATAAACACAAAATGAGAAAAAAAAGAAAAATAGAAACATAGAGAGAAAAAAGAAACATAAATGATAAAGAAAACGAAGAAAAATAAAAACATGAAAAAAATAAAAAAATATAAGAGATATGTAAAAAGTGAAAAACAAAAAAATATATAAGAATGAAATTCAAATGAAAAGAAATAAAAGGAATTACAAGTAAAGTATTCCATTAAGAATGTTAGTTTTGACCAAATTGCTTTGGAATTATTGTTTACAAACGGCATTGATTGTCCACGTTGGTCTAATATCATGTTTTTAGAATTAAACATAAACAAAATAAATAAATAAATAAATAAATAAGCGCTTCTTCGTTTTGTTAATCTTTTTTTCCGCCATTACCGGAAGTAAGGGTTGGTCGAATTGTGATTGCTATTCAAATTTTCTGCTAACATTTAAATATTTTCGCGCGCAAAATTACTGCTGCCTGACTTTTGGCTGGTAAAATTAATTAACGCCGTCATCGACTAAATAATTTCATGAACGCTGATAAACGGAATTCACAGAAAATATTCAAGAGTATCAATTTCGTTTTCGTAAATGCTCTCTTGGGTATTACCTTCATTTTCGGAATGGCTTGTTAGTTCATTATTTCTCGCCTGAAGGGCTAGTATTAGAAATACCGCCGGCCTCCTGCACGGTTATTTCTGTAATCTTTGTGGAGCTGGTTTTCCCGCGTATAATTAACCTTGAATCCTACCTTGTGAGGTTTCAAAGACACGTAAATAAAATACATTTTAGCTCTTTTCATATCAGCCGAGAAATCCTTGATCTATCTAGGGTCTTTTTTATATTTGAGAGTCACCACTAAAGGCCTGAAGGCCACTCGAGGATAAAGTTAATGAGTATTTGGTGGTAGTGTAGTAATCGTTAATACTGTAAAATTGGTAGAATTAATTATTTATATGAACGGCTCAACAAGAACTTGTTTACATTGGATTTGAAGGCTACTACGTTGTATTCAACCGGGAAGCAGGCCAGCCGAACAGTATTCCAAAGGTGGGTGGTTCCGAGAAAGAAGCTTTGTTCATGGAATCTGCGTTTAGATATAGGCACAGATAGGGAGTTGGGAATATTATATTAAGTGGTTGTAACTAGTCGAGTGTTTTTGTTAAATTTGGCAAGGGGGGCATAGATTGCAGTTCGGTAAAGCACTTGCCATGAATAGCTCACAACGTCTCTTTTACGGGAAAGAGGTTGCAGGGAGAAGGAAAGGTCATCAACTTCTAGGTTTCGAAGGCGGGTTTGAACTCTATCAGAGCAGGATACAGTGCGCCGAGCAGCTCTTGTCCAGATGTGGAAACAGTACTCTATTTTAGTGCGAACTTGGTTCTTATACAGATAGAGGATTGCATCAACAGTGAAGTACTTACTGGAGAGGTAGAGTGACTAAACCATTTTTCCAGTGATCTTGACAACAGATTTGATGTGTTCTATTTCAGATCATGTGTGAAGGTCAGTCCGAGGAGCTTACCAAAGATGAGAACCATTCATTTCAATTGGGGCGTGGTGGAGATAAGTATGAATTATTGCTGAGTTATCTTGCTTGTTTTTTAGATTTTTTTTTAAATGGTGGTCGAGACATTCACTACTCAGGTGCTCAATATGTGGTTTTCTTTAAAAATAAAACTACTTGATCAATTTACGTGATGTGGGGAATATAATATACTGACTAAACGGATCACGGATCATTTAGTATATATAAATATTGCGAAATATCATGTGAGTTAAATTCAGTATATAACATTCGCAGCAGCTGATTCGAAGTGGGGAAAAATGATTACTTAATGTTAAGTAGAAATAAACGAACATTGGGAACTATTCTGGCAGCGGCATTTAACCTATGTGGGTTGAACCGGCTTCCCTCGAAGGAGGAAGCTTCATGGGGATATCAAATTCACAAGCGATGCCCAGTCGCATGTATATCCCCGTAAGGGAAAAGGACGACGTTTGGTTTTACAGTTCTTGCAAGTAGGTCTCGACATCCTCCTACATACAACCTAGTGTTCCTAAATAGTGACCCATCCTATACTGACCAGGATCCACGTTGCTTAACTTCAGTTATCTCATGAGAACCGATGTGGCAATGTGATTATGCCGTTCGCACGGTATTGGAACGTATTTCATTTCTCTCGGTAATCACGGCAATATGAAAAGAAAACATTAATGATTTTTCCATAAATATAAACTAAACTAGATACGTGCTTGATGGTCGGAATAAAGACTCATTATCAGGTGTCAAAATTCTGTTTTCTCTCTTTTCAATCAAGACTGGAGGAAATCATGGCTTTATCATTTTAACAAGATAAGCGGTCTCAGCAATAATTACAAGTGCTAGTTCTACTACACTGAAGTAAAGAGTGTGAATCCCTGACATCCAGTTGTAAGGTTCTGATGGGGAACAGCTACTATACAATGCGACACAATAGAGTTTGTAAATATTTCTATTGAACGATCTGTAAAATGTTGAATATTGAATGTAGCAGAGTGTCTCGGGGACGTATATCAGAACGAACAGTCGGAAATAAGTCATACACCATCGACTCTGCAATTTCTATAGTTACCTGCCTAGAAAATGCGGCTATCAAACCTGACATAGTGATATGAGCCATGAATAGAAATAAGCAACCTTAGTAAAAGTTAGTGTCCCCAACGATACTCGGTTAAAGCACGGCCGCCGATATATAAAAGGCCTGTTAACTGAAAAATGCCTGCAGATTTGTCGAACTGTTACTGTTGATACTATATGACGGCATTTTTAAAAAGAGCATTAAAACATGTTAAAAAATGGAAAAGAAAGGAACCCATTTTGATTAATAATAAAACTTAACTTTATTCATTAAAAAATATAAATATTATCTATGTAATATTACGTAATTTTAAAGCAATATACAATCTAATACTGATAAAACTGAATTATGAATTTAGGGAACAAACAATTAAAAAACATTAAAAACAAACAATTCTTGGCCCTCGAGGCAAGATCACACTGTAGTGGTATCTATTCTGATGTTACAATTCACATTTTCTGTCCTCGGCCGATGGAGGAGAAATCCTTCATGACTGAGACAATTTTTATTTTTGTTCCTATCCAGAGTGCTCCTTGTTGAGGAGCTGGATTTTCCCTACAAGATTATATGTTGAAATATTTAAATAACTATTACTTTTAATACAGAAATTACATTTAAAGTTTTTGTTTTCTGTTCTATGTCCATTTTTCCCCCATGTTTTTCATCAAAATGTGTAGCATATTTTCATCAGTTACATGATTAGGAATCCTATACTCTGCTATAGTCTTCATTTTCATATCAGTGCAGAATACATGAATACGGAAATGAAGTTCACATAACTACTAAAAGACAATCATACCATAATGTGAACATTGGTTAAAAACTAAGAAAATATAGTAAACATCTACGATATTAGATCAGGGTGGTGGTAAATTTGGGAGGGGATATTATTATCATTATTTCACTCACTAAGAGTTGTCTCACAGGCTATCATCAGTGATCGCTCACTGGCAGTAACCTTTGGTATTCACTGGAGACCGAGCGACAACAAGTCTCCCCAGATTTCCAATGTTCTCCATCTCTTGGCCACTCGTGCAGATGATTGCACGTTATCGCAACAGCTGTTTGTCATTGGTTTTTCGTTGGTATCGGCCATTGGTGTTTCCTGGGGTTTGGGTGACAAAATTCCTCCCCGAGGTACCAGATTTGAACTGCACATATCTAGTGGAGATCTGGTTAGTACTCTCCCACCTCAGACTTTCCATCCTCTCTGACCCTTCAGAACTAGTTAGTGTGGCGCCAGTCGATGTCATCTACAGTTTTTTTTTTTTTTTTTTTTTTTTGCACTTCGCGGGGAACGTGGACCCTGCGTAAACGGGTTTTAATTTAATGGTTGCTCCTTGAGGTTTTTTTCACTTTCTTCGTATATATCTGATACACTTCTTTGTAATCGAGCGTGTATTTTATTTTTTTATTTTTTTTTTATTTCTTTAATTAAATTTGATTCATACTTTTATTTCGTGCTTGTTTTTTATTTTATTTTCATTTTATTTTTATTATTATATTATATTTTCCTCACTTATATTTTTTTCTTACCTTTTTTATGCATATTCAAATAACGATTTTGGTTTTTTTTTTGGCCTCAGATAGTACCTTCAAAAAGTTTTCGTGATTAAATAAACCAATGAAAACCTTTTGCGTATGCGATTTTTAGGGGGCAAGCAATAAATTAAAACTCGTTTACGCAGGGTGTAGGTTCCGTGTGAAGTACCTGTTTTATAATAATAATAATAATAATAATAATAATAATAATAATAATAATAATAATGGTGCTTGTTCAGTGTACGCACCGTGCTATATTTTAGATAGGATTTTCATGTTAAATTTTTATGGTATCTCTTTTTTATTAAATTGTTAGGTGAAAGTGCAGAATAGTTAGAAAGCCCCTGTTAAGAATGGTCATAATGCGTTATTATTTCAGCACGGTGCGTACACGGCACAAATACCAAACAATATTTATTTATAAGATAAACACAAGAAAATATGTAAACTAATATTCAATGTACTCTTTATTTTAAGTTTATATCAAAACTTTGATTAAAACCGATTAGTTAATGAATTTTTAAGATGAACTTGTGTTCGTATGTCTTGGGAGAGAATAAACAATTTCCTATTTCATTTCCCATTTCAATCATGTAAATTATTTACGGATAATTTTTTTAAGTTTTAAATATATTTCAAAGAAATAAATTACGCCCGATGCTAAAATATTGAATTCCTCGATCGTGTTAGTAAAAAATAAATAAATAAATAAATAAAAAAACTGCCGTGAAAAAATGCTTCTAACTTTAAGATATTTAGAAATACTCAACGAAAAGTTTTATTCATTACTAGCGGTTGCGCCGCGTCGGCACACACAACACCACGTCAAACACAAAATCGAGTACACTCAACATCAAGTACACTCAACATCGTCTTACTATCAACGCTTAACCTCTGAACTCGGATTATGGGAAATTCCCATATGCACAAAACAAAATCACTGGAAAAACAAAAATACCCTTACTAAGGGTAAGGATAATGAGTAAACGTTGGATAAAATGATTGCGTACTTGCCAGGTTTCGAACCTGGAATCTTCTGATCCGTAGTCAGACGCGTTATTCATTGCGCTACAAGCCCTGTCCGTATGCCGAAAGATGTTACCGCGACTGAATACAGACAGTGCTAAAATCCGTTCACATGGGCAGGTAACTTTTTCGACAAAAACTAAACGGCCCCAAAACCCTTATTTCCTGCTTTCTGTGTGACTCGGCGTTGTTCGTTACGAATATAGATAAGGACAATCTAGAAATTCACACTTTTCAGGAAGAAAAAGAAATTTTCAATTCGGTGCATCCGTTTTAAAGTTTTATTGGTATATATGCACACACATATAAATAAACATTTAGAATTTTATTAATAGTATAGATTAAAAGAACGGACTGAAAAATATTATATAAAAATTGTTTGTTTTGAAGTTAAAAAAAAAAAAACATGTACGTTTGGACTACCTTCATAAAATTAGCACAGCCACAATCTAAGGCAACAAAAAATATTTTTTATGGCCACGTAGTTGAACACTGGAAGCTTTAGGCACTTTTACCTACGTGTTGATCTGGTAATGATGTCGGCCTACTCTCTCAGTAGCAGTGGTTAAACATGCTGGAAGTGAAAATATAACGAAATATCAAGGTTTTATATGCGACATAAAAAGAAAATAGAATCTCATGAAAAAAGAATTTCAAAAAATACTTGACAAATATACCCGGTGAACCAAATGCAGGAGAGATACAAACAACTACACTTAAAGGACTCTCTGTTGAAATACCTGAAATAGCTGAAATAGTTGAAATAGCTGGTGAATGTCTGGCATTCCAATTAGAACAAAATTTAAAAAATTATCAAACAAAAATAAAAATATGCGACGGAGAATTTGTAAAGAAGTCAGACACGTCTTAAAATAAAGTATTGTTGTCACATTTGGAGAAGTGTGTTCGGTACATTTTTTTTTTGTGACAGAATACGAAATCGACTTCGTAATTAAGTGAGAGGTAGTCTCTTCTCGTCCCTACACCCACACAGAAGTGTTCCCATCCTCTATCTCTATTCAAATGATCATGGTAGTTGATCACCTGAGCTCCAATCCCTACCACTGTAAATCATTCACAGCAAGAACTCGTTTGCTTACAACCGCAACAATAAATTTCTTTCTCTCTCTCTCTCTCTCTCTCTCTCTCTCTCTCTCTCTCTCTCTCTCTCTTATTGAACCAAAAACTAAACGGAACTTCCATAACTCCTGCCCAATCTACTATTTCCAATCCTTTAATCTAACAATAAACCTTTTAACTGTTATCCTCTAGTGGGCACCGGGCCTTGATCAATACAAAATATCGCATGCTCAATGGAAGTGTAGAACAAATAAAGTTGAAAAAATGTGCAATTAACTTTTTAAGAATATCCTACCAGCAGAGACTTATAAACAAATCAGTGATTCGTAGCTTTTTTGTACATAATAGTATTTTGTTTTCATTTTTTTCAGAGTCCAATACATTTGAAAATCTCTAGACATTTTATCACAATAATTTGTGATTTCGATATCTACATAACTTGCAATCAAAATACTTATTTATTTAAACTTTTTTTTATCAAACCATTTCATACATAGCTGTCATAAATTTGGATTCGACCAATTATATTTGTCTGTTAAGAGTTGCTTCCATTATTATTTATTACGGGCCTTTACGGAAGTCAGCTCAATCTGAAGGCACGTAGTTCAAAAACAAAGTTAGATTATGTACGTATGGTTTCTGTAAAAGAAAGGGAATTTTTTCTTTTTGATGTAAGAATAATAGATTTTCACAGTGCCTACATATAAACGCAACTTAGAAGGGTTATTATCGACAAAATGGTAACGTGAAGATCAGACAAGGAAATTTTACTACAAGCGTACACTTAAACTGAGCGAATAAAGAAAAAGAAAGAAATTCAATGTGAAGTGATGGGATGGGATTTTATTGCTAAATTTGATGGAATTAAGTGAACTGTAGAATAGAAGTGGACTTCAGAACCCTCAATATTAAAGAACAATGTTAATCATTATTATACAAAATTAACTGAAGAACCAAAAGTCAACTTCAATAATAAAGTTAATCAGTGGCTTTCAGAAAGAATCCTTGCGATCAAAATGTAAAAATGGGGCTGCTTCTTATAATGGCGACGATACAGCCCACGAAGAAAAAAGTCAGACCAGTTATCGATTGTGGAGAACAAAACAAATATATCACGTGTTACATTAGTGTAGATGCAACTGATCTTTCCCGAGAACTTTTCAGGTAGAGACAGATGACAATGACTACAAAGATTTGTGAATTTGAAATCCGCATTTTTACAAATTCATGTTGTAAGACATTGTAAGTTTCAGCTAAGCCGTCATAAGGGAATACATATTTTGTGACTAGATTGAGGTTTGAGTTACATTTTACCCCAAAACTCATGTAAAAATTTGGAAAACTGTTTAATAAACTTTTAGTTAGAAGTGCGACTTGATCGTTTAACCTCATTTATCAATCCATTATACTGCATCGAACGAACACCATAATACTTAGTTTGTTGAATCTTATAATAACATAATACTTAGTTTGTTGAATCTTATAACATAATACTTAGTTTGTTAAATCTTATAATAACATAATACTTAGTTTGTTAAATGTTATAATAACATAATACTTAGTTTGTTAATCTTATAATAACATAATACTTAGTTTGTTGAATCTTATAATAACATAATACTTAGTTTGTTAAATCTTATAATAACATAATACTTAGTTTGTTAAATCTTATAATAACATAATACTTAGTTTGTTAATCTTATAATGACATAATACTTAGTTTGCTGAATCTTATAATAACATAATACTTAGTTTGTTAAATCTTATAATAACATAATACTTAGTTTGCTGAATCTTATAATAACATAATACTTAGTTTGCTGAATCTTATAATAACATAATACTTAGTTTGTTGAATCTTATAATAACATAATACTTAGTTTGTTAAATCTTATAATAACATAATACTTAGTTTGTTAAATCTTATAATAACATAATACTTAGTTTGTTCAATCTTATAATAACATAATACTTAGTTTGTTCAATCTTATAATAACATAATACTTAGTTTGTTGAATCTTATAATAACATAATACTTAGTTTGTTGAATCTTATAATAACATAATACTTAGTTTGTTGAATCTTATAATAACATAATACTTAGTTTGTTGAATTTTATAATAACATAATACTTAGCTTGTTGAATCTTATAATAACATAATACTTAGTTTGTTAAATCTTATAATAACATAATACTTAGTTTGTTGAATCTTATAATGACATAATACTTAGTTTGCTGAATCTTATAATAACATAATACTTAGTTTGTTAAATCTTATAATAACATAATACTTAGTTTGCTGAACCTTATAATAACATAATACTTAGTTTGCTGAATCTTATAATAACATAATACTTAGTTTGTTAAATCTTATAATAACATAATACTTAGTTTGTTAAATCTTATAATAACATAATACTTAGTTTGTTGAATCTTATAATAACATAATACTTAGTTTGTTGAATCTTATAATAACATAATACTTAGTATGTTGAATCTTATAATAACATAATACTTAGTTTGTTGAATCTTATAATAACATAATACTTCGTTTGTTAAATCTCATAATAACATTATACTTAGCTTGTTGAATCTTATAATAACATAATACTTAGTTTGTTGAATCTTATAATAACATAATACTTAGTTTGTTAAATCTTATAATAACATAATACTTAGTTTGTTGAATCTTATAATAACATAATACTTAGTTTGTTCAATCTTATAATAACATAATACTTAGTTTGTTCAATCTTATGATAACATAATACTTAGTTTTTTGAATCTTATAATAACATAATACTTAGTTTGTTGAATCTTATAATAACATAGTACTTAGTTTGTTGAATCTTATAATAACATAATACTTAGTTTGTTAAATCTTATAATAACATAATACTTAGTTTGTTAAATCTTATAATAACATAGTACTTAGTTTGTTGAATCTTATAATAACATAATACTTAGTTTGTTGAATCTTATAATAACATAATACTTAGTTTGTTGAATCTTATAATAACATAATACTTAGTTTGTTAAATCTTATAATAACATAATACTTAGTTTATTGAATCTTATAATAACATAATACTTAGTTTGTTGAATCTTATAATAACATAATACTTAGTTTGTTGAATCTTATAATAACATAATACTTAGTTTGTTAAATCTTATAATAACATAATACTTAGTTTGTTTAATCTTATAATAACATAATACTTAGTTTGTTAAATCTTATAATAACATAATACTTAGTTTGTTAATCATATAATAACATAATACTTAGTTTGTTGAATCTTATAATAACATAATACTTAGTTTGTTAAATCTTATAATAACATAATACTTAGTTTGTTAAATCTTATAATAACATAATACTTAGTTTGTTGAATCTTATAATGACATAATACTTAGTTTGTTAAATCTTATAAGAACATAATACTTAGTTTGTTAAATCTTATAAGAACATAATACTTAGTTTGTTGAATCTTATAATAACATAATACTTAGTTTGTTAAATCTTATAATAACATAATACTTAGTTTGTTAAATCTTATAATAACATAATACTTAGTTTGTTAAATCTTATAATAACATAATACTTAGTTTGTTGAATCTTATACTGACATAATACTTAGTTTGTTAAATCTTATAATAACATAATACTTAGTTTGTTAAATCTTATAATAACATAATACTTAGTTTGTTAAATCTTATAATGACATAATACTTAGTTTGTTGAATCTTATAATAACATAATACTTAGTTTGTTAAATCTTATAATAACATAATACTTAGTTTGTTAAATCTTATAATAACATAATACTTAGTTTGTTAAATCTTATAATAACATAATACTTAGTTTGTTAAATCTTATAATAACATAATACTTAGTTTGTTAAATCTTATAATAAAATAATACTTAGTTTGTTAAATCTTATAATAACATAATACTTAGTTTGTTGAATCTTATAATAACATAATACTTAGTTTGTTGAATCTTATAATAACATAATACTTAGTTTGTTGAATCTTATAATAACATAATACTTAGTTTGTTGAATCTTATAATAACATAATACTTAGTTTGTTGAATCTTATAATAACATAATACTTAGTTTGTTGAATCTTATAATAACATAATACTTAGTTTGTTGAATCTTATAATAACATAATACTTAGTTTGTTGAATCTTATAATAACATAGTACTTAGTTTGTTGAATCTTATAATAACATAATACTTAGTTTGTTAAATCTTATAATAACATAATACTTAGTTTGTTGAATCTTATAATAACATAATACTTAGTTTGTTAAATCTTATAATAACATAATACTTAGATTGTTGAATCCTATAATAACATAATACTTAGTTTGTTAAATCTTATAATAACATAATACTTAGTTTGTTTAATCTTATAATAACATAATACTTAGTTTGTTAAATCTTATAATAACATAATACTTAGTTTGTTAATCATATAATAACATAATACTTAGTTTGTTGAATCTTATAATAACATAATACTTAGTTTGTAAAATCTTATAATAACATAATACTTCGTTTGTTAAATCTTATAATAACATAATACTTAGTTTGTTGAATCTTATAATGACATAATACTTAGTTTGTTAAATCTTATAATAACATAATACTTAGTTTGTTGAATCTTATAATAACATAATACTTAGTTTGTTGAATCTTATAATAACATAATACTTAGTTTGTTAAATCTTATAATAACATAATACTTAGTTTGTTGAATCTTATAATAACATAATACTTAGTTTGTTAAATCTTATAATAACATAATACTTAGTTTGTTGAATCTTATACTGACATAATACTTAGTTTGTTGAATCTTATAATAACATAATACTTAGTTTGTTAAATCTTATAATAACATAATACTTAGTTTGTTAAATCTTATAATAACATAATACTTAGTTTGTTAAATCTTATAATGACATAATACTTACTTTGTTGAATCTTATAATAACATAATACTTAGTTTGTTAAATCTTATAATAACATAATACTTAGTTTGTTAAATCTTATAATAACATAATACTTAGTTTGTTAAATCTTATAATAACATAATACTTAGTTTGTTAAATCTTATAATAACATAATACTTAGTTTGTTAAATCTTATAATAACATAATACTTAGTTTGTTAAATCTTATAATAACATAATACTTAGTTTGTTAATTATATAATAACATAATACTTAGTTTGTTAAATCTTATAATAACATAATACTTAGTTTGTTAAATCTTATAATAACATAATACTTAGTTTGTTAATCATATAATAACATAATACTTAGTTTGTTAAATCTTATAATAACATAATACTTAGTTTGTTAATCATATAATAACATAATACTTAGTTTGTTGAATCTTATAATAACATAATACTTAGTTTGTTGAATCTTATAATAACATAATACTTAGTTTGTTAAATCTTATAATGACATAATACTTAGTTTGTTAAATCTTATAATAACATAATACTTAGTTTGTTGAATCTTATAATGACATAATACTTAGTTTGTTAAATCTTATAATGACATAATACTTAGTTTGTTAAATCTTATAATAACATAATACTTAGTTTGTTGAATCTTATAATGACATAATACTTAGTTTGTTAAATCTTATAATAACATAATACTTAGTTTGTTGAATCTTATAATGACATAATACTTAGTTTGTTAAATCTTATAATGACATAATACTTAATTTGTTGAATCTTATAATGACATAATACTTAGTTTGTTAAATCTTATAATGACATAATACTTAGTTTGTTAATCATATAATAACATAATACTTAGTTTGTTGAATCATATAATAACATAATACTTAGTTTGTTAAATCATATAATAACATATTTCTATATAAACTTTCCACCAGTTTGGCTAATTAGATTTTAAGAATAAATGGAATGGATCAGCAGACAGACAAGCGAACAAAAATAGATATAATATTGATTAATTTTATAGAAACCTTTTTTTTTTGTTGTTTTATTTTATTTCAATTCTCAGTACTCAGAAATCAAGGGACCCACTACCTGGGGCTAACACTTGAACTCTTTTATTCAAATGTTTCATTTAAGTTCTTTATCTCTCAAACACTGAGTTAATAAAGAAATCGAGAACATAATTTTCCTCTCCCCAACTGATCATTTTCAGATGTTGTACTATATCTTTTGTTTTAGTCTCTTGGTCTTACTGGATTCCAGGACAAGAAGTTATCTAGTCTGGTGGAGTATCCAACTTCGTGCTATTACTTGAAGTAACATCACTTGGAGAAAGTGCACCATTCCTCATAAAAGCTAATATGGGTTAGACATGGTGCGGAGGAGATGGGAAGAAGTTGACGACGTAGTAAGAAGAAAGAAGAAGAAGGGGAGGAGTAGTTAATAATTTAAATAACACGAATAACCAGTAAAATTTCCATTATACTTGCTCACACTTAAATTTTCTATCTTGCTTAAATCAACAAGCATACAATTAAGCTGTTATAAGTTACTTATATCCGCTCATAAAACGAACATTCTTATGAGTATACTAGACTACCAGTGACCCGTTGGGTCAGTATGTTATATTAGCTATGGAATTCATGTATGAGCGTGACACTTGTGACGTAAAGAAAAGAGGATTTTTTTTACATAACAGAAACGTTTCTATGAAAGTATATTCAAATGAAAAATCACGGACGGATCACTCAAACATGAAAAAAAAATCCTCCCTATTCGTGTAGAGTTACCTATTTTTCCGAATAATCGCTCAAAAATCGAAAATTAAAAATGATTTTCCTACCAATCGAACGGTGATGAAAGTCATTTAGCATCAAAAATGCACATGAACATAATGAGAAATATAAGAATGAAAAACCCATACTGGAATCCGTCAACCAAGTTATAGAAACTTAAAATCTAAAAAGAAAAAAAAAATTAATAAAACCTGAAGCGCAAAAATAAAACCTAAATAAATAAAATAAAACTAATATTTAAACAGATTAGTAAATATGTCAACAAATTCACCGTTCTCACACAACTATTTTGTATCTAGAAATGTAAACAAAAAATAAAAAAGAAGTAAGGAAAGAAGGAAAAGGGGCGGATAGAGAGTAGTGGTAGTAGTCTTGGCTTTACTACAATTGTTCTTATGTTTGTCAACGGGCTAAAGTTGTTTAGTTGTAAGAAAATAGCGACAGTATAGTTGTAATAAAGAATAGTTGCAAAACACGCCAAGTCTTCCCATGTTAAATAATAATTTCAAAATAATAACGTTAATATTTCAGTGCGCAGGTCAAAATATGCAAAAGGAGCGATTTGCGTTTATTTTTTGCGGAAAGTGTGTTACATCACTCGTTACAAGGTCATTTGAGTATTATAATTATATAGATTAATCTGACATTCTTCTTTGCCCGGTCGTACAATACGCTAAAACGTGATATTTCACTTAGGCAGATTGCGTATGTATTATTATTATAGAATCAGTCCTCTGTAGATTATTATATATCAAGAGTCTAAACATTTGAAATTATACACAATGTCTGTCGCCATTTGAAATTTTCAAATATAGCAGTAAACGCTGTGTTTTTCGAGCCGAATAAACATTTTACATTAAAAAAATCTAAAAAAATTATCCATTTTGGTAATAAAGTACGAGGGGCGTGCAATAAGTAATGCCCCTGACCCACTTCCAGTTGTCTGATCTAGCTGAAATTTTTCATGTGCAATGATTTATATCTCTACGGGTTATGTGGCAAATTACAGCTCTGAACTAATTGTGGTTTCTGTTTTACAAGTGTTTGAACTGAGTCAGGTGTGAAATGGAGCCTGTTGAATGTCGAGCAGTGGTCCAGTTTTTGTTTTTAAAAGGACGCACACCACAGGAGACTTTTGATGAAATGAAAGAAACTTATGGTGATAATGTCCCATCAGATGACCTTGTAAAACGCTGGCATCGTGAATTCAAACATGGCCGGAAGTCTGTGGAAACAGCTCCCAGACCTGATCGACCCCCTTCTGCCATTGATGAGGCATCTCCGTCAAGTTGAGGCTGCCATTTTGGAAGATCGGCGCATTACTATTCGCCAAATAGCCCAATATATCAACATTAGTACAGGGTCTGTGGAAACTATCATTCATGACCATTTGCATATGCATAAGGTGTTTGCCAGATGGATTCCCAGGTTGCTCACACCATTCCAGAAGCGAGAACGCGTCGAGTGCTCGAGGATGAATTTGGAGATGTGCCAAGAAGATGAGTCAAAGTTTTTCAAAAGACTGATTACACAGGATGAAACCTGGATCCATCACTATGATCCAGAGACCAAAGCTCAGTCAATGCAGTGGAAGCACTTGGACTCACCACCTCCAAAGAAGGCAAGGGTGCAGCCCTTCGCTGGCAAGGTCATGCTTACAGTCTTCTGGGACCAGGACGGAGTAGTGATGACAGATTTCTGGCAAAGGGTACCACAATTACAGGAGCCTATTATGCTTCACTTTTGAGGAAATTAAGGGAAGCTATCAAAATCAAGAGGCGGGGCAAGATCAGCAATAAATTCTCCTCCTGCAGGACAACGCTCCGGTCCACAACTCGCATGTCGCCAGATCAGAAGCACGAGCGTGTAGTTATGAAATCCTGCCCCATCCTCCCTACTCTCCTGACCTTGCACCCTCTGACTTTCACCTCTTCCCAGCCATGAAGTTGTTTTTGAAAGGAAAGCGTTTCCCAGATGATGCCGCCTTGATTTCTGAAGTCATGTCGTGGTTGGAGGACCAACTTGTGAGCATCTACAAAAACGGTCTCCAGAGCTGTATCAAACGATGGGAGAAATGCTTAATTCTGGGTGGTTCCTATGTAGAGAAAGACTAATAACTGTGCCGTTTCGTTGCTCTACTTCTATGGGAAGTGGATTAGGGGCATTACTTATTGCACGCCACTCGTAACATATCTTGCCTTTGATAATATTTGTTATACATTTATTTTTTGACAACTTTTTCGAATGTATATGTACAGTAGTACAAACCCAATAATAACACTAAAAATTATCTCATTAGGTAGAAAAGTAACTTATCTTGCCTTTGAAAAAATTTACTTGTTGTATATTTGTTTTTGTTGACAACTTTTTCAAGTCTTTGTGCAAGTACAACCCCAAAGGGGGTATTTTTCTGTTTAATTTTATTTTTGGTACTGCGCTTAAATTTAAATTTCACGATATCTTTTTTTTTGGGTGGGGGTGTTACATTAGGTCCATCTCAACAATTTTCGACTATGCTGAATAAGAAAATCTAATTTAAAATTTGCAGAGGTAAGTAGTTTTCGAGATATAAAGACCTATACTATGCACTATAATTCACTGGCGGCCATATTAAGAACGACTTCCGGAATAAACAACACCATGCCTAACCACGTGTTTTAACCTTTTACCTGTTTTTCGTCTGTTAAAAACGACTTTTGGAATAAATACCACCATTCTCCCCATGTTAAGAACGGCTTTCGGAATAAACACCTCCAACCTTCCCATGTTAAAAAGGTGGGCCTAATGTAAAAATTTACCTTTTGTTTTTTTTTTAATAAATCGTTAGTTGAAAGCACAGAATAGTGACAAAACACCATCCCCTCCCCTTGGTAAGAATGGCTGAAAAAATAACGGTTTTCTTGGTAGAAACTTTTCTGTATTTCACCTAACAATTTGTGGTGCTAATGCACTTACTGATCCGCGCTATTTTTTAAATCGTATTTCCAAGTTTAATTAAAGTTTTATGATATGTTTTTTTTTTCATTCAATTGTAAGGTTAAAGTATAGAATAGGTACAAAACACCCTAACTTCCCCATGTTAAGAATGGCTTTTTAAACAATAATGTTATTTTTTTTTCCAGACATTCTTACCATAGAGAGGGGAAGGTGTTTTGTAACTATTCTATGCTTTCAACTAACAATTTATTATTAAAAATAAGATATCATGAAATTATAAAAAAATAAAAAGATATTGTGAAAGTTGAATTTACCTTGAAAAAAAAAAAAAGACAACGTGAACGGCGCGTTCATCATTGTAGCCGGAGCTTACTTGGCAATAAGGTCACGTTAGTCGATTAATGAGTGCTAATGCACTTACTGATCCGCGCTATTTTTTTAAATCGTATTTCCAAGTTTAATTAAAGTTTTATGTTTTTTGGTATTTTTTTAGATTAGGTCCACCTCCACAATTTTCTTTTAAATGACGACTTTTATCGGTTTCCGACTATGCTGAATACGGAAATCACATTGAAATTTTGCAGAAATAAGTAGTTATCGAGATATAAATAGTTGTTTTATGCATTGTATTCTTTGGCGGCCATCTTTGTTACGCGCTTAGATTTGTTTATGACGGCTCGAAAAACACAGTGTTTACTGCTATATTTGAAAATTACAAATGGCGACAGACTCTGGGTTAAACACGTTAAGTTTGGGAAAATGAGTTAAAACTAAAAAAAAAACTATACAAAATACTGTTAAAAAACACCGAATACATGTCTGCCTATGTCACGGTAACATATATTGAGTAGGTTCCTAGCAGTATTTTGTATAGTTTTTAGTTTTAACTCATTTTCCCAAACTTAACGTGTTCAACACAGTTTGTTGCCATTTGTATTTTTCAAATATACCGATAAACACTACATGTTTTCGAACCGATTAAACATTTTACACTAAATAAAAACACTAAAATCTTATCCAGTTACGTAGAAAAGTAACTTATCTGTTATATTTATTTTTCAACAACTTTTTCGTTTCAGTGTTTAGTAATAAAAACCCGTTTTATTTACTGTAACGTTTCGTCGGCTCGAAAAACAGTGTTTATCGGTATATTTGAAAAATACAAATAATGGCGGACATTGTTGATGGTGTTAAGTTTGAGAAAATGATTTAAAACTGAAAAACTATACAAAATACTGTCAGAAACCCACCGAATATGTCAGCTTATGTCACGATAGCATATAATCAGTGAGTGTCTGACACTGTTTTGTATAGTTTTTTAGTTTTTAACTGATTTTCCCAAACAGGGTCCGCGACCATTCGTCTTTTTCAAATCCATCGAGTTTTTCGAGCCGATTAAACATTTTACATTAAATAAAAACACTAAAAAATTATCCAGTTAGGTAGAAACGTAATTTACCTTACCTTTGCTTTCATTTATTCGTTTTTGGACAACTTTTTCGAATCTGTGTATAATAACCCCCCCCTCACCCAAATATTAATTAAAAACTCACATTTTTTAATACAATAAAAAAAAAACTATATTTAGCGTTTCAACGTTTTAGCAACGTTCGGCTTAATCCACTAAATGTTAATCGAGCCCAAGTCATTATTGATGGTAACTCCCGAGGATCCGGATCCAATTCTGCAAGAGTACCATTATTATTTTTTTCATCTTCGCCTTTGTTTTTACTTTTTGGATTGGATTGCTGTACTAAGAATATAAGAAACATGCATTTTCTCTTTTTATTAGAATTTTCCATTACATCACATTGAGCCACAGCAACGCGTGGCAGGGTACAGCTAGTGAAAAAAATAAAATTTACATTTTAAGAAATTGTATTCGAAGGCTATGCTAGTGCTGATTCCTAGAAAAATACCGTTTGGAACGAGACAAGATAGAACGAACAATATTGACAGATTTCAATAGTCTTCAATTATAAATAATTATTCATCAATATAATGTGTCAAACCACGATGAAATCTAAGTGTTATGTTCTTTGAAATTGCGTGGTTTACTTTATTTTCAGAAGAAAAAAACAATTGAAAATATGTACAACTTCTCGCTGGTCCAACAAAGAATATAAAAATGTTTTTCTTATTTTATTATGTTTAAAAAAATATGATTTTCATCCAGATAAAGTAACTTGCAAAATATAGGTAAATAATCATTAACTGTTATCTATTATATAAATCTCACCTGTCTGTTTAAATGTATGTATGTATGAATGTATGTATGTATGTATGTATGTATGTATGCCTAAAACTTTCGACAGAGGCGACGGATTTACACGAGATCAGTATTGTTTTGAAGTCTGACCCTTCGGACGACAAATAGCGAAAAATTGGCTAAAAACATTAATTCCTTCGCCCTCAACTGGGAACTTTTCTTCGGGGACGGGTCGCTTTTTCCCCCCGATATTTTCGAAAGTCATCCCCTCTTTTCGATTGTCTAGCCTCAATTTAAACCTACGTCACTTCCTGTTTGGCGATGGGCGCAACAGTAAAGACGTTACGTTTTTCTTTACATTCTTTTCCTCCTTCACGGTACGGGTCCGAACCTGACTGCCTGCTTGTCTGCCTACTACTACTTTTTTGTCAACACATACATACAAACACCCGGGCAACGCCGGGAACCCAGGCTAGTAAATTAGAAAACAATAAATTTTTGACTTGTAGTTTATTTAATTCAATAAATTCTTTGTTCACGAATTTTGCCGTTTGACTTTATTTGAATTCATGTTCGTTATTACTTCTCTATACTACCTTTCAATCAATTCTTCGAACATTTCTACTCAAACTTAAAGGCCCTGTCGGTGTGGCATTAGAATATGCCGACTGCAGAGGGTAAAAGTCCCTCAATGGGTGTCCTGGATATGACCTTAAACTATATCCAGTGGTGAGGCCTCAGCTTGTGGGCTTTGGGGAGTGTGGAGCCACTCTTTAATTACCATTGCTCCCAGGTCCACTCTGACCCGGAGTGGTAGTACCTGTTAGGGTTCCAACTATGGATTAAATAGAAACCGACGTGAAAACAACAAATATATTCTATTAAAAAAAAAATGTCTTCAAAATCTTTGGATTCGGCATTAAATAACCCGAAAAGGGTTGATATGTCGTAAAACAAAAACAACCAACCAACCAATCAAACTTAAAACTTTTTAGGAAAAACTTTTTGATTTTAACAGTTGGTAAAAATTCTCTTACTTTCAATTTTCAGCGTTATTTTTCTCCTTTGCTGATCGAACAGAAAACATGACATAGACTATCTAAACCGATATTACATTTTGCTCCTAAGCTATGGTTGGCTAACACACTTCCAAATTGCCCCTATTTACTTCTCAACGAGAATTCAGTTATTATTGTGGGGAAAGTTAGGCTCCCTCCAAAAAAGGACATTCTGGATTGGGACGAATAAACATTACCTCTAGAAGGCAGTCTCTTTCACCGATCAGTAAAAAAAATACTACACTGTGACCTAAGCCCAAACTCCAAAATGGTTGATATCCCATAAAATAAACTATCGGGTCTATTTTTATTTAATAACAACTTGTATTCATTGAATCGTTACATTTGTTATATCATCTATGTTGATGTAAGGAAGGAGGTGAGTTAAACTAAATGTGCATGAGGCAAGTGCAAGTGAGTCGTTCAACCTCACTTGTTACTCGAGCTTGATTTACAACATCCACGAACGAAGCGTTATGTTGCATGAGAACAAATGCTCGTTTTTTTTTTGTTTTTTTTTGAGGATCGAGAATAATAATATGGTTATATGTTACGTGTTCGTCTTTCTTGGAGGAGTCTCGTGTCACGAGTCATAGCTAAATAAAATGCGTAGACCTTTATGAAAATACTCTGTCTCACATATTCAACTAAAGAAATATTCTATGACTGACGCAACTATTCCATGGTTGTTTCCAGAGATAGATTCTTGCAGGAATTAAGTTGGATACAAACAACATAAAGAAAAGATGAATTCAAAGAAAAGGTCTTTTATTAAACTATCTTTATTGCCTTCTCTTCTGCCAGCAACAAAGACTGCGTCCCAGCTACGAATTTCTGGGGCTCTTTAGCCCTCTTCCATCATTAGATTTAAGCCATTTTCTATATTTGGTGTTTGCTTAACAAACTGCAAACCTCTTACTCATTGTGTATCTTATTGACACGTGACGTCACGTTTGTTTCTAGTAAACGGCAGAGTCGAGATAATATTAAATGCGCTTGCTGACCTCGGTCCCGCGAATAAAAATCACGAGATGAATACAAGCAAACGTACCCCGCTTACCACTTAACACCTGGCTCAATGAATTTGTAGTGTGAGCTTTGGCGATACACTTCTGAGTCCCTGCTATCGAAGCTGAATGATCGTAGACTAAAGTCAGCTCTACGTCGCAACCGCCTATCGTGATATGGACGTGCTGAACGAAGCTATGGTTGGCTAACGCATGAGCGTAAGCAACTGTACATTAAAATGATAGTTTCGTAGAGAAATGCAATTTCTATCGTCATGGCCAATGTGTAACCCACATCGGACAGGAAATGAACACGTTAAACAAATAATAATAAGAAGAATACAAATAGATCTAATTTCATACCCGCCCATTATCCATTACATCAACCACGTATTTGCATATAATTTGATTAATCTCCGATCAAATGAATGCCATAAAAACAATGGTCCTCGTTATATTATCGAGGTCAAGCAATGTTGAGGCTAGTCAGTACCAGATGGGTGACGATTTGAGAATACCAGGTGATGTATGTGGGGGATGGGCACCTTTCCTGCAAAATACACACGCGTTTGAGACCGTGATTTTAACATTTCTTACAAACTTCATCTTTCGGGGAAAACCAGCTAAATCCGTGTTACGCCATAACACACCATCAAAATAATGGTGATACAGCATGGACGCGTGGTAAAATTATTACTTTTACGAGTACTACGAGAATTTACTCACTAACTGTTAGCTTCAGAATTACTTTCGCATTTCGATAACAAGTCAGCCATGTTAATCTATATTTAATAGTTTTAAAAATGGACGACATAATTTATTATTTAAATCATATGTGCCCCCACCTTTCGCAGACAAATTCTCTTTCATTTTATTTTGCTGTAACCGTCTAGCCCCGTGGGAACAAATGGCGAACGTTACGAACGATTAACCCACTGTAGCGCCAAACCGTTTTTGTGTTAACCCTCCACCCCCGCAATTAAAAACACGTGGTCGTAGAGAACGCAAGCATGGTAGGAGTTGTTAATTTTCGTTGTGTAACGTTTGTAAAAATTAAGTTCTGACCGACAGTCGCGAGCAGCTTGCATGTTTACGGGGTTCGTGAGGATGGGAATAGATCCTGTTGAGATGGGGAGGTGGGGACGAGGCACGGCCCATCCCGACGACCAAAATGAAAGCCTTTCAATGTAGATTGATGTTGTAGACGGCAGTGGGAGTTAAGGTGAGGGAAAGCGAAGGAAAAGAAAAGTCGCGAAGTGAACGGCAGCGGGAACGAAGCCGGTGCAGATGGTGCGGGGTGTTGTTTGGTGAACACGGATGGGTGTCAGACCGGTCTCACCTACGACAAACAATAGCCAGCTTGGAAAGTAGGCAAAGGGGTATATATACATACATATATATGTGTGGGGGAGGGTTGTATATATATATATATATAGTGTGTGTGTGTGTGTGTGTGTGTGTGTGTGTGTGTGTGTGTGTGTGTGTGTGTGTGTGTGTGTGTGTGTGTGTGTGTGAAGCCTGGCCGGTGCTTTTCTTCCTACCTACGGCACCATGGACTGGATGACCTCTGTGCTAGCGTTGATCTGTCTATTATTATTCTTGTACCAGGTAGCACCGTTCGCTGGCACTCGCCTAAAACGGAAAGATTTCCTGATATATGTCCTTATATATGTTCCTATGTATACATTTTAGACGAATTATTAAGCTCTTCAGTAAGGGAAAATGATTTTTTCTCAGCGTAAAGCATAGCTCTTTCTTTATGCAATCACTAAGGCATATACGAACATATATAAAGCATTATAAATTCTCTCGTTTTCGTAGCGATTGTGACAAAGTCCGGAGAAAAAATCCAGACTGATGACCAAACCATCTGGTTTCGTATCTGTATAAAATACTTGCCCTGTCTAAACGACCCCGAAAATATTAACTTTTAAAACATTTTTCTAACATTAATTTGGACACGAGTAGAAATTAGTATTTGTTTATTTGCGCAGATGCATCTTACTTTTCCTCCAAATTTCAACCGCATTTGTGTCCTAACACACACACAAATATTATTATTATTATTATTATTATTATCATTATTATTATTATTATTATTATTATTTACTATAATAATTATTAAATACCTAGAAACACTAGTGTTTTATCCTTTCGGGAATCATCAGTGCAGGGTGTCACGATTAACTCTAAGCGAGAGATTCGAACCCCGACAACAGAAGTCATGTCTGGCTTCATTCGCAAGGACCCGACCCACTAGGCTACCGTCAACCACGAGAGATACAAGTTGAAAATATATTATTCTTAGTAAATGCTTTTAGGGTCAGTCAGAGTGATCTTATCATTATATGACCGACTTTATTACAACTGAAAGTGCTCAACGAAAAGAAACAAGTTTATATATATATATATATATATATATATATATATATATATATATATAGCTTAATGCGTAAGAGGAAGAGAGAGAGAGAGAGAGAGAGAGAGAGAGAGAGAGTTCAATTCCACAAGAGGAAACTTATCTGGATAATGCCAAGCTCAACAATTATTATTGGAGCTTATACAATAAGACGACAAGATTATGAAATGAAGTCACAAATTTATATATTGGTAGATATAGAATGGATCATTTATTTAATCATAGAATACAAGCAAAATTTGGGGGATAGAAGGGACTCTTTATGCCAGGGCATTTCGAAGCCTAATGCTTCTCATCGAAAGAGTAGAGAAGGTGCTAGGTAGCATGGGGAAGATGCGGCGTCTAGCGTAGGGTTCATTAGGGAGGAAAAAGATTAAGAGGAATTATAGAATGTTGGAGGAAGCTTTATTGAATTATAAATAAATAAAGGAGAAGCTTGTTATATATAGTATGATATATAAGATTGTATATGGTCTTTAACATAGTGTTGAGTTTAAGGGGTATATGTTTTAGGGTTAAAATTGGGGGGTGTATTGTTGATGCGTGGTAAAATTTTAACGGTTTGTGGGGGGGGTCTATTATCTATGGAGTGGTATTTTTGACAGGTGCAACCTAAACGGCAAATTGCAATACAAAAACGTGTGGTTTCTATATGAGAAAATATGAACTTCATTTATTATTTAAACTATAAATTTTTAGGGGGGGGTCGAAGAAAATTCACGGTACATATGCATTTTGGTAACGTGCTGAAATATCTTTGTTATTATTTGTTTTGTTTTTTCAGCCATTCTTACCATCAAGAGGGGAGCGTGTTTTGCAACTATTCTGTGCTTTCAACTAACAATTTATTATTTAAAAAAAAAAACATTTATTATTTACAATTTATTATTACAAAAAAAAAGATCGCAGATTTGCCGTTTAGTTGTACGAATATCCTCAAACCAGGTAATCACTAAAAGGGACTCTTAAAGGCCTTAAATAGGTTGCCGTGATTGGTCGATGAGCGACACCTTTGGCTAAGACAGGGCCTTATTTAAATCGTAAGGAAAGGGAAATAAGATGAAAAGGGAGGTAACTGTAGTTTTTTATATAACTTAAATTAAATTTTAATAACAAGATCACATTTTCAATAATGTGCTTATATTTTACTCATTTAAAGTGTGTAAAACATGTAAACAAACTTTGCTCGATACCGGTGTCGATCTTTAAGAGTTCCTTTTAGTGATTACCTGGTTTGTGGATATTTGTACAAATAAATGCTTATGATTTTTTTTTGGGGGGGGGGGAGTTAATGCAAGGTTGTAATATTGATTAGGTAATATTCGGCAATATTTTTAAGTTTCTTCTGTTATTATATAGGGAGTATGATTATAATGGGGCGGTCGTTGGCTAGGATGGCAATGTCTATGAGTGTGTTTACCTTGATGCATAAGGTTTAAGGATACATATAGTTGGTAAGGTGGAAGAGTAAGGGGACATTTTCTACTAATAAACGTGGTAGTAATACCAATAATCGTAGGGTAATTATAATAATGAGAATGATAATAATAATGATAATTATAATAATAGTAATGATAATAAAAATAAAAATAAAAGTAAAAATAAAGGAAACAGTAAAAAATAAAGGTTAAAAAAATATTACCAATAGCTGTGAGTTTTGTGAGTTCATTTCATAATCTTTTCGTCTTATATATATAAACACATGTTTCGATTACTGAATCTTGTTAATGATCCGACAATTTCATGAGACTTCACAGAAACATTTATTATCTAAATAGAATTGTAGAAGGCGGTACCATGCAGAAGTAACGGAAAGACACAGGCTGGAGCAGGTGAGAAATTTATTAATACAACTTATAAATACATGTGTACATATTCATATTTCATATACGCAGTTGTTGTAAGTTTACAACAACACGTTTGTCAAAGTCAAGTAAATATCTGACGAAGAGATCTTTCTCGAAATATTATATTACACGGACATACCACCAGACCGACTTTCCCAGGTAACCACTGTGCAAATATAAATATACTGCGGATATGAAATATGACTGTCTACACATGTATTGATAAATTGTATTAATAAATTTTTCACCTGCTTCAGCCTGTGTCTTTCCGTTACTTCTGCATTGTACCGCCTTCTACAATTCTATTTAACTATATACTATACAATGCTTCAAGCAAACTACGCACACCTCTTATTTATTATCTATATATTAATACGATAGCGTGTGTGTTCTTTTGTGTGTCACGCTTTCCGGCAAATTTCATCGGTTGAGATTTATGAAAACACGCGCTATCGTATTAATATATAGATTATATTAAATCTGAGTTAATGGATTTGGTAAGTGTTTAATGAGATCCCAGGCATAGTCTCCTCCTCCTTTTAGAGTAGGAGGGATGATACTCTGACGTATTTACTTCCGGTGATGAGGTCATTATCTTCTGTTAAAAAAGATGCATATAATATATTTTTGATGTACTGCATTAATATGAGATGTCACATTCCAAAAATCACATGGATGTACTGCTGATTCCAAAAATTAGGTAAATGGATCAGTACACGCTAGGAGCTTATTTGTAACATTCCAAAAAATCACGTAAATAAATCAAGTATTCCTGAATTCATATTTTCATCCTTAATGTCCTCATGGCAGTAATTGCAAAAACTCTTCTTAAAGTCACTGGAATGAAATTCTGTTGAGGTAATGGTTGCCTAATCCCTAACCGTGTAAATGTTTTGATGTATTAATTTGGAAAAGCTACTGAAACAGTTTATGATTTAAACCTTACTTTATTTCAACTATATTTTTAACAGTGAGGTGTGGGATATGAAGTCAATCCCGGAAATGGCTGAAACTGTTAATGCATTAAACATTACTTTATTTCGTGTATATTTTTAACAGCGGGGTGGGGTATATGAAGTCAGTCCTGGAAATGGCTGCAACCATTTACGTTTCAGACATTACTTTATTTCATTTATATTTTTAACAGTGGGTTATGGATATGAAGTCAGTCCCGGAAATGGCTGAAACAGTTTACGATTTAAACATTACCTTATTTCATGTATATTTTAAGAGTGGGGTGGAGGACATGCAGTCAGTCCCAGGATTGGATGCGAAGTGCAAATATATACCAGCAGAATACCCAGCGTCGCCCAGGATTGAATGAGATAGGTGGAAGATATATACTAGCATAATATGCGGCATCACCCGGGATTGGATAAGATAGGTGGAACATATATACTATGAGAATACCCGGAATTGATTGATGTGTTTGTAATAAAATAATCAGGCCAGGCAAGATATCAAAGTTATTATTTTAGTAAAAGGGAGGCAATAATGTGGGTTATAATTATGAAAAATGATTGTCGAAATTAGTAATATATCCAAAAATTATGAAAAATGATGAAATGTGAGTAATGGGTCGGTGTGTTAGTAATGAAATAATCAACCCAGACAATATATCAAAGTTTTTATTTTAGTAAGGGTGGGGAAAATATGGGTTAAAAATATAAAAACTGAGTGTCGAAATTAGTAACATATCAAAGATCTATAAAAAATGATGAAATCTGAGTTAATTGATTGGTGTGTTTATGGTAAAATTATCAGCCGAGAAAATATATCAAAGTTATTACCTTAGTAAAGGGGGGGGATACGGTGGGTTTAAATTATGAAAAATTATTTTCAAAATTAGTAACATATCATAGAATTATGAAAAATGATGAAAGGTTTGTTAATGGATTAGTGTGTTTATAATGAAATAATCCGCCCAGACAATATATCAAAGTTCTTATTTTTGTAAGGGCGGGTATAATATTGGGTTAAAATTGACAAATGATTGTCGAAATTAGTACTATATCCAAAAATTATGAAAAAATGGTGATATATGAGTTATTTTATTGGTGTGTTTGCAATGAAATAATCGGTCCAAACAATATATCAAAGTTAGTATTTTAGTAAGGAGAGGCGATACAGTTTTAAAAAAAGAACTAGAATAATGATGTCTTCATTCATGCTGAACGCCCACAGGATGATCGGCGGCAATATATTACATATGGAAGATGTCGCTGTGGAATTTCCACAGATCCCGCTAGTAATTATTATTTTCTAATATTTTTTCCTCATTATAATAAATATTTCTGTGAAGTCTGATCAAATTGTCGGATCGTAAACAAGATTTAGTAATCAAAACATGTGTAACTAGCGGATAAAACGATAATATATATACACACACACACACACACACAAATACACATAAACACACACACACACACACACACACACATATATATATATATATATATATATACTAGACTACCCGTGACCCGTGGGGTCAGTATCTTATATTAGCTATGGAATTCATGTATGAGCGTGACACTTGTGACATAAAGAAAATAGGGTTTTTTTTTTTTAAAAAAACAGAAACATTTCTATGAAAGTATATTAAAATGAAAAATCACGGACGGATCACTCAAACATGAAAAAAAAATCCTCCCTATTCGTGTAAAGTTTACCTATTTTTCCGAATAATCGCTCAAAAATCGAAAATTAAACATGATTTTCCTACGAATCGAACGCCGACGAAAGTCATTTAGCAGCAAAAACGCACATGGACCTACCGATGAGAAATATAAGAATGAAAAACCCATATTGGAATCTTTCAACCAAGTAATAGAAGCTTAAAATCTAAAAAAAAAAAAATTAATAAAACCTGAAGCAAAAAAAAATAAAACCTAAATAAATAAAATAAAATAAAACTAATATTGAAACAGATTAGTAAATGTGTCAACAAATTCACCGTTCTCACACAACTATTTTGTATCCAGAAATGTAAACAAAAAATAAAAAAGAAGTAAGGAAGGAAAAAGAACGGATAGAGAGTAGTAGTAGTAGTAGTAGTAGTAGTAGTAGTAGTAGTAGTAGTAGTTTGGGCTTTACTACAATTGTTCTTATCTTTGTCAACAGGTTAAAGTTGTTTAGTTGTAAGAAAATAGCGACAGTATAGTTGTAATAAAGAATAGTTGCAGAACACCCCCACTCTTTCCATGTTAAATAATAATTTCAAAATAATAACGTTAATATTTCAGTGCGCGGGTCAAAATGTGCAAAAGAAGCTATTTGTTTTTATTCGTTTACGTTGTTATGGGTTAATGTTTATGCGCGCATGCGCAACCAGGTGTCGTAAACCGGAAAGTGGATTACATTACTCGTTACAAGGTCATTTGAGTTTTATAATTATATATATATATGTATATATATGTTGTATTTAAATAATTATGTTTATATATATATATATATATATATACACTATTGTGTCTCGTGCACTTGAGGTTCTCTAAATATAGAACTAAATTTAAATATTTAGATAACACATTTTTAGATGTTACATTTAATCTTATGCATGAAACATATAAGCAAAATATGAAAGAAAATTATATCCTGGTATATGTCAATCCTAACTGGAACCACTCCCTTCGATTACTAAACGTATCCCAATATTGATTAACAATAATTTTTCTAATGAAGAAATGTTTAATAACAATACTCATGCATACTATAATGCTTTACAAAACAGATATAAACCAGAAAAGTATTTGGTATATATAATTATTTGGTATATATAATTATTTGGTATATATAATTATTTGGTATATATAATTTTTTGGTATATTACCTGTTCAACCTTAAATACAAGATTGCACATACGCTTCTTAATTTTTCAAATCGATATTTTCGTGCAAACAATATGCTAAATAAAATGCTCAGCCGGGAAATACTGTTAAACTGACCTATAGCTGTAAAACTTACTTGGAAAACTAATTGAGGACGATTATATACATATCGCAAGCAATAATAATAATGGTATTACAAGTACTCAAGAGAGTAATAATTTTAACTGCATTGTCTGCTACAAGAAACATTTTACCAAGAACAATTTATGTATGATATTTAATGTAAATACAGAAATCCTGAATTATTTTTCAATAACATGTAACAGAAAGAGCATACCTCTTTATCTGAGCACATAAGGTTTCTAAAGTAAAATAATACTGAAATGGAGTAGTCATAAAGAACACTTTAACTCTTACATTCGACAATCTTAATTGTTTTCTTTATCTTTAGCAATTAGCCTAATAAAGATAAACTACTAAATCAAAGAGATGAAACATATATTATATGTAGATACTTTAAAGGTTTGTCTTACATAAATATATTATCAGCCAAAGAAATTTATCATAGCATTTCATGATGAACCTAGTATCTGGTATAATATAACAATAATATTTCCAGTTAAGTATATAAGAAATATAATATCACATTCTTTACTGAATTTAATTAAATCAAGTATTAAGCTAACCAGTTAATGGGTGACTTTAGATATATAATGCACAGTAAATTGTTACGTAGATGAAGAATATAGTAAGTCAATTAAACAAGGTAATATTTTATCATTGAACAAAGACATAAATTCATACAAAGTTCACAGTAAATTGATATAAATCAATAATATACTTAATAATAATAGTAAATTGGTATAAATCAATAGTACCGATCCAGTAGATATCTCGCTGTTGATGCAATTCTCTATCTATATAAGAGCCAGGTACGTCCAAGGAGGGAGTACTGTTGCCACATCTGGACACGAGTTACTAGAAAGGACTTGTCCTGCCTTGACAGAGTTCAAAATAGACTTCTTAGCCTCGTAGGAGATGTCCTTTTCTCTTCCTTCAACCTCTATCTCACAGAAGAGATGTTGCGAGTTTGTCTCTGCTTTATCGTTATTACTCGACTGAGCTTCAATCTATGGCCCCCTTCGCCAAACTTTCACAAGAAACACCCGTCTACCTGAAAACACTATCAATAACCCCCCCACTCTTTATCTGTGCCTAAAACTAAACGTAGATTCCATGAACAAAGCTCCTTCCTTAGAAGTGCACGCCTGTGGAACTGTCTTCCGTTTTCCTGCTTTCCAGCTGACTACAATCTGATTGTCTTCAAGTCCAACGTAAACAAGTTTTTGATGAGCTGTTCCACTTAAGTTAAAAAATTTCCGAATTTCCATTACTAACGATTACTATATTGTCGAATTGACTACTGTACACTCTTAACTCTTATCCTCGAGTGCTCTCTTGGCCTTGATAAGTAGTGATTCCTAAGTAAAAAAAATACTTAATAATAATAGAAAAATTGATAGAAATCAATAGTATACTTAATAATAATCCTCCCGCTACATTGTACGCTGGTATAGATTAATTAATGATTTTTAGCCATGTTGAAATTCGAACACTGTTATGTGTGACATATTGTGAAATTCGAACATTGTTTTATGCGTGTCTTATTATCTGATATTGTCGTCAATTTGCATATATACTTATGTGATTGTGTTATGACTATGTTTTTATTGAGCGTAATTAACATTTTTTAATATTTTGTTCTTTCTGGTGTTTATGGTGTATGATTTTATACATATTTTTAATGCATTGGCAGTTTCCTAATTATTATAAATTTAGATGAATAATAATTATAAAATTAATCGGTTTAGTAAATACCATTTGGATTCTATACTTTATTGGTTTAAATATTAATTCATTGACTAAATCCCCAATTAGCTATAATAGATAACAGACAAGACCTGTGGAAATTCCACAGCGAGGTCTTTCATATGTACTATATTGATGTTGGCATTCTGTTGATATTCCACGTAATGGAGATTATGGAGTAATTATTGTAGCTCTTTTGTTAAAACTGCAAAAGTATTTATTTAAGCTTATAGGGACGCTCGGCATAGTTCGGTCGTAAAATACGCTTAAATATGATATTTTAATTCATGCAGATTTTTGCATATATTATTATAGAGTCAATTTTCTATCGATTCTTATATATTATAAAGTTGCGATTTCAAAAATAAAAAAATATATTCATATGACTTAAGTGCATCAGTTTGAATGGAAACCGAAACCAAAACTTATATATATATATATATATATATATATATATATATATATATATATATATATATATCTTATATATCTATAATATAAAGTTGTGTGTGTGTTGTCACGAATAGGCTCCTATATGGTGGACTATTTTAAAAAAACTGATTACATATAATGATAGAAGATGTATCGAGGCACAGGAATGGTTGTTTGATCTGGCAGAACGATGGTTCATTAAAATTGTGGGGTCTGCGTTCGCGCCTGGTCCACAATGTATGGAAATAAAAAAAAAATTTAAATTAGAAAGAAACGTTTACAAGTGTTTTTGATATAGATGTACATAATAGATGTACATAATAATACTTTGATAAGTACGTTTTAACTTAAATACGGATGGTATAATAAAATTGTGGCGTCTGCGTTCGCGCCTGGCCTCCAGAGAATGGAAATAGGCACAAAATTTAATAAAGACTTTTCATATCTATCTGCGTAAGTATACTTTGATAATTATGTTTCAGTTTGAAAAAATATGGTATAATAAAATTATGAGGTGTTCGTTCGCGCCTGACCTCCATAGAATGGAAATATGTCACAAAGTTTAACAAGGTTATTTAATATAGATCCACAGAATATGAATTTTTGGTAAAATTATTTATTACAGGAAATGGAATGTCATAACTATAAAACGACAATCAGTCGGAAGAAAAAAGAAGTAAGCGTAATACACAAAATAACACACACTATATATATGTATAATATGTATAATATGTACAATATGTATATATATGTATAATATGTATATATATGTATAATACATAAATTCTAATTGAGTAGGTAGATTTTTAAATTCATGCAATTTGAGGTAAATTTTATTTGTTTGTTTAAAGGATATGTTGTAGTTATGTTATTCAGGTTTGTATACATCGAATGTAATATATTTATTTATTTTTATTAATATAAGAAAATCATTCAATGATGAAAGTCTTTGCAGGTGTTGATCGTGAATGCTCTTATTGGCTTTTCTTGTACGATGCATGGCTTAAAAAACGTTTGAAAATGACCTTATATAGTTGAAACTTGTTCATACACTTATTTAAGAAATAAATAATTTATTTAAATAGAAAAATATGTTTTAGCGCTTACTTCAACTACTAATAGACTCTAAAATTTAAAACGATATCTCAAGAGTGCACAGATTTGTTCATATATATATATATATATATATATATATATATATATATATATATATATATATATATATATACTAGCGGGGGTTGTCGTCCGACTTTGCTCGGGTGTAAAATACGATTAACTATGATAGTTTAATTCGTTCAGATTTCGTATATATTATCATAAAGTCGTGGTTTCAATAGTTAAAAAAAAAGTATGTGGATGCCCTCAGCTAGACTCGAAACAGAAGCATTCAAATCTGGGGACGTTACCACTGTACTTACGTGACACACATATGAACTGATTAAAAATTAAAAATAAACTAAGATGTATGTACAAAATATATAAGATTAATGTATAAAATTGTTGTAGACCCGTGCTAGGGTCACAAATGAAAGAAACTACAAGTAGTGTATAGTGTATAAATATAATATGTATTTATCATAAAAAAATACAGGAGCCACTAAAGTGGTATGAGAGGAACGTGTTCGTAGCATGCGGTTAAAGATGGTATGAATGTCTTCATCTAGTCTTTGAAACCAGTTGTATTTATAGAACTGGTTGATTCCACTTAGTTCTCAAATAGGGATGATTTGTACCCCACAACAAAAATGTATAATGATTTTTTCAATTTGGACCCATTTTTTACTCCTTAAAAATTATTTTAACCGGCTAAGAACCCATAAAAGAACGGTCCGTAAAAATAAAAAATATAAAAAACAAAAAAAAAACAACAATCATTTAAGGCCCCTAGCGCTGTTCTGCGACTTTTAGTTTCGGAAGCGATAGAGTTTGAAAATATGGAGACAGACAGAAAGACAGCCTTTTATATATTAGATTTATTATTAATCTAATTTATAAAACTCACTATGTCTGTCTGTCTGTATCTCTGTCTGCCTGTCTGTCTGTCTCCATATTTTCAAACTCTGTCGTTTCCGAAACTAAAAGTCATAGAACGGCGCTCGGGGGGGGGGGGCTCAAATGATTGGATTTTTTTTACGCGCCGTTCATTTATGAGTCTTTAGCCGGTTAAATAGTGTTTAAGGAGTCAAAAAGGGATCAAAATTTAAAAACAAAAATCGTTATACATTTTGTACATTCATGTTTATTTATTTTTAATCCGTTCATATGTGTGTCACGTTGTTACAGTGGTAACGTCACCAGCTTAGAATGCTACCGTTTTGCTTTTGGTTTCGATTCTTGCTTATGGAACTCGAATACTTATTTTTATTTTTTTTACTTTTGAAATCACGACTCTATAATAATATATACAAAATCTAGACACATTAAAATATCATATTCAAGCAAATTTTATGAACGGGCAAAGCCAGCCTCTCCCCTCTCCGCTAATATTTATCTATATCTATCTACATCTATTTATTTATCTATCTCTATTTCTCCCTATAGATATATATATATGTATGTATGTATATATGTATGTATATATGTATGTATATATATGTATGTATATATATGTATGCATATATATATGTATGTATATGTATATATGTATGCATATATATGTATGTATATATGTATGTATATATATGTATGTATATATATGTATGTATATATGTATGTATATATATGTATGTATATATATGTATGTATATATATGTATGTATATGTATGTATGTATGCATATATATGTATGTATATATGTATGCATATATATGTATGTATATATGTATGCATATATATGTATGTATATATATATATGTATGTATATATGTATACGTATATATATATTATATATATATGTATGTATATATGTATATATATGTGTGTATATATGTATATATATGTGTGTATATATGTATATATATGTATGTATATATGTATATATATGTATATATATATATGTATATATGTATATATGTATATATGTATATATATGTATATATATATATGTATATATGTATATATGTATATATATGTCTATATATATGTATATATATATGTATATATATGTATATATATGTATATTATATGTATATTATATGTATATATATATAAATATTATATGTATATATATATATGATATGTACATATATATATATATATATATATATATATAGAGAGAGAGAGAGAGAGAGAGAGAGAGAATGTTTATGCTTGGGTTAAGTAGTCGAACTCAAGCGTAATGCACAACATTAGTAATATTTAATTTCAAAGCAGTTATAATTTAATGTTCTTTCAGATAAATTGTTGATAAAATCTGGATTTTAAAAAATTGTCTTTGCCTTTATAAACTGATGAATTATATATATACTAGCATGGATACCCAGCATTGCCAGGATCGACATGAAGTTCGGTTTGGCCACACCTTCTATACTAAGAATATTGACCAGTTTTTAATTATTATATGTATACTCCATCGTTACCCCAAGAAAAATTTGAAAACACGAAAACGTAACACCCCCCCCCTACCGAAAAAAGCAGAAGTACGTGACAAACTCTTCACCAGATATTTCGGCAGAAAGGATACGAAGAGAAGTTATATTGAGCACTTTTTATGACTATATTCCAGTTTAAGCGAATTTCTTTTATGCTCCTTCAGTCTAGAATGATTTGTGTTTACGATCTGTTGCAACGAAAACAAACTGTAAATAATTCAGTTTCAAAAATACCAAAGTAGAATTTGTGTTAACCGAAATACACGTTTTTATGCTATAAAAATGATGAGTTTTGACTTATTGTGTTATTAAAAGAAAAAAAAAATAGCAGTTACGATGTCGAAAAAATGTGTAGAAAAAAACTGGCAAAAAACGTAAATTAAAGTTGTTTTTTTGTTTTGTTTTGTTTTCAATAAAGAATCGTGGTTGAATTGGATTGTTTGTTTATTTTAAAATAGAAATCCACTGCGAAATCACGGAAATTATTTTATTTGAACTAATTCCAAAAATAATGCTTGAAAGTTTGTGTGAATTATTTTTATTTTGATTATCCGCCGAAAAAGAAAACAAAAACAAAAACAACAAAGTTAGCGTCCAGGGGAAATAACTCAAAACTCATATAACTCAAACCGGTTTATAAAAAAAATCGATGTTGGTAAAAATAAATTAAATTAAAAATGTTATCAATATAAATCAAATTTAAATAATAAACTTAAATAGAACACTTACAACAATTCTCTCACTATAAACAATAACTAACACACCGCTATTTAATAAAATCGATTTCCCAACAATTCTTATTAAAATAATGATTACGATGGGCAATGGAAGAAAGACAAACAGATGAAAACTAGCAACGAGAATGTAATTTAGTTTGAAACTTATGTAATGAATATCTCAATTGCAACAGGATGCCAGTTAGTAACCACTATAGCAACACATACGGCAAAATAACGTTAACACAGAGGTTATCGCCAGATCACCGAAGTTAAGCAACGTTGAACCTGGCCAGTATCAGATGAGTTACCATTTGGGAAGGCGAGGCGCTGTATGTATCACGAGGTAAAATACCACGTTGAGAAACTGGTACGGTATATCCTTCTCTCGAGGGTAGATGATACTCTCTTAAGCCGTGGTAGGCACTCCGTCTAGTGATGGCGTTACGATTAAAAAATAACCTTGATAGCCCTGGCGAAGCATCAAGTATTCAGCCACCGACAAGATTTGAATTACGCTACAAACTCATGTAGTGAGTTGCATTTAATAGTAAATAATTTATTTAAAATATGAAATACAATTAATAACAAATAAAACATTAAATAGAAAATAATACATTCAATAAAAATGATATATTTAATAGAAACTTTAATTTTTTTAATAAAAATATATTTCACAAACGTATTTAATTAATAAAAATACTGTATTTAATGGAAAATAATTTACTTAATAGAAAATAATGTATTTCATTTAAAATAATGTATTTAATATCAAAAATTGCATTTAATAGATATTGACGCATTAAATAGAAAATAATGTATTTAAAAAAAATAAACATTTAATGAAAAATATTACATTAAATAGAAAATATGTATTTATTCAAAGTATGATATTTAATAGAAAATATGTCTTCATTCAAAATATGACATTTAATAGAAAATATGTATTTATTCAAAATATTACATTTAATCAATAAAAAGACATACATTTAATGGAAATTAATAATCTTAAAAGAAAATAATACATAAAAAAAACATATTTAATAAAGCTATTATATTTAATAGAAAATTTTACATTTAATAAAAAGGGTTAAATTAGTATTAAATAATACATTTAATATAAAGCAATCAGAGTGACGTAACTAAAACTCCTGGTGCACACACACACACACACACACACACACACATATATATATATATAGATATATATATATATATTATTATTATTATTATTATTATTATTATTAGAACCAGAAGGGTATAATTCTACCTCCTCCCGATAATACATTGTCAGATTCTCTTGCCAAGTTTACTGGTTCTAATATGCAAACATTGTCTCACATATTGCATATTTATATATATATATATATATATATATATATATATATATGTGTGTGTGTGTGTGTGTGTGTGTGCAATATATATATATATATATATATATATATATGCAATATATATATATATATATATATGTGTGTGTGCAATATATTATATATATATATATATATGCAATATATATATATATATATATATATAGTTTTGGAAGTTTCTTAAAACCTTTAAAATTACAAAAAATGTCGGTCGTTGGAAATTATTTTGTCAGTAAGTCAGTTAATTTCCTGTATCCCTGAATTGTTTTACTTACATGAACACAAATAATAGTACCAATGTTCTTAAAGGGATCATCAGTTGTTTACCATGAAACGTTGTTTCAGAGATTTAAAAACAAAACAATACATTGATATCATGGTTCCCTAGCAGTGTGACCAAACACCACCTCCCTTAAAACACATGAACAAATATATTTTTGATACAGGATCTAGTTTTTTCCTCCTCCAAATAAATTAGGCTAACCAATTCATGTCATTTAAAAAGTATGTCTTACCTGTGTCATACGTCTCTGTCTCCAAAAATAAATGAGCCTATTATTTACGAACTACTGTAAGTGTATAGTGTTTGGTTGAATCCATCCTATTAATTATCACCCTTCTTTGTTATTAGTATTATTTTATACATTTACGTCCTTATTTATTCGTAACATCTCTATAATTATTAGTTATTAAAAATATATAAGACATCTATAAAAAAAAATATTTATAAAATTAATGAAATTCTAGTCCCTCCGAAGTAATCTCCTCCGGCTGCAATGCACTTGTATCGTTCCGACAACTTTTGGAGGTGCCCATAGAAGTCCTCCTGTGTGAGTGTGTAATTGACACTCGTCACAGATTTTTTCATCTCCTCAATTGTCTCAAACGACAACCTCTAATGCTTTCTTTAAGCTTAGGGAAACACCAAAAATAAGAGTGGGCAATGTCTTTACTATAGGAAGGGTAAGGAACATCTTGGTTAAATAGTCTGTAACAAGGATGGAGTTGTGAACTGGCGCATCTTCAGTTCCCTGCGGATAATTGTGTGTACAATTCCCAAACTAACATCAAACTGGACGCTTGTTGTCTATAGACACATGACGATCCTTATCCATGTCTATGCAACTGCAAAGAAAGTTATGGCAATACATAAAAGTCTTTATTAGAGAAACAACGTGAATAGGGTTCTGAATCAGAACACTTCGCTCGATAAGGATTACCATAATATACAGGTGGCACCTGATCGTCATCACACTAATCTCCGAAAACCAGCTAAGAATAACGGGAAAGACCAGTGAGAAACATACCTTGACAGTCTGAACACTTGAGCAGCATCAAAAAATGATGAGCAACAATGAATTCATGAATGACTCGAGGGAGAGATGAATGAAGACAGGGGGTCACTTGAATGAAAATGAATATAATTTAGTTGAAACGTAAATCAGTGTATATATGCCAATCGTAATAGATTAAAAAACAAAATTATATAAATTTTCCAATTAATATTTTTTTTTAATTGGAAAATTTTCTATTTCTATATAAAA